>NC_091999.1:3844257-3986757 GCF_044704955.1 Pristiophorus japonicus
CCCCCACCCCTCCTCACTCCCCCTCCCCTCCTCACTCCCCTACCCTTCTCACTTCCCCCTCCCTCCTCAATCCCCCACCCCATCTCACTCCCCCTACCCTCCTCACTCCCCCTCCCCTCCTCACTCCCCCTACCCTTCTCACTCCCCCTCCCTCCTCACTCCCCCTACCCTCCTCACTCCCCCACCCCTCCTCATTCCCCCTACCCTCCTCACTCCCCTACCCTCCTCACTCCCCCTACCCTCCTCACTCCCCTACCCTCCTCACTCTCCCTCCCTCCTCACTCCCCCACCCCTCCTCACTCCCCCTACCCTTCTCACTCCCCCTACCCTTCTCACTCCCCCACCCCTTCTCACTCCCCCACCCCTCCTCACTCCTCCTCCCCTCCTCAATTCCCCCTACTCACACCCCCACCTCCCCTCCTCACTCCCCCTTCCCCACCGTTCCTCACTCCCCTTTCCCCACTGCTCCTCACTCCCTCTCCTCACTCCCCCTCCCCCACCTCACCTCACTCCCCCTCCCTCTCCCTTCTTCACTCCCCCCCTCCCCACCTCTCCTCACTCCCCCTCCCTCTCCCTTCCTCACTCCCCCCATCCCCACCTCTACTCACTCCCCCTCCCTCTCCCCTGCTCACTCTCCCCTCCCCCAGCTCTCCTCACTCCCCCTCCCCCACCTCTCCCCCTCTCCTCCTCGATGTGGAAGAGCGGAGGGGATTGTTGGGGGGAGGGGTGTTCCGCTTCAGGAGGACAGAACTTGGGCATTTTCTGCTCTTTGCGGGGCTCAACAAACACACCTTGCATTTGTATAGCACCTTTAACTTAGGAAAATGTTCCCCAGGTGCTTCACAAATTTGAGACCGAGCCACGTAAGTAGATATTAGGACAGGCGGCCACAAGCTTGGCCGAAGAGATAGATTTTAAGGAAGGTCTTTAAGGAGGAGAAGGAGGTAGAAAGGCAAAGTATAGGCAGGGAGTTACCTATCTTATGGCCCAAGCAACAGAAGAAACGGCCATGAATGGTGGAGTGATTAAAATCTGGGACGCTCAAAAGGCCAAAGTTGGAGGAGCGCAGAGATGGCGGGGTTTGTTACAGACACAGGGAGGGGTGAGGCCAGGGAGGGATTTGTAAACAAGGGTTTGAGGCTTCAGGAGAGTGTATTCGGGGCTGGCGAGGGAGAAAGTGGGGAGTTTGAGAGAAGGTGAGTTACATCGAGAAGTTAGACGACGTCAAACCTCGGTTCTCACCTTTGTAGGAAGGAGGCGGGACTGAAGGGAGGGGAGGCTGAGGGAGGGGTGGAGTTCCACATTGCTGGGGGAGGGGAGCCTGAGGGAGGGGAGACTGGGGGGCGGCTGGGGGAGGGGGAGGGTGAGGGAGGGGAGGCTGAGAGGGGAATCTGGGGGAGGGGAGTCTGGGGGAGGGGAGGGTGATTGGGGAAGGCTGAGGGAGGGGAGGGTGAGGGGTGGAGACTGATGGAGGGGAGGCTGAGGGAGGGGAGTCTGGGGGATGGGAGGCTGGGGGAGGGGAGGCTGGGGGAGGGGAGGCGCTGAGGGAGGAGAGGCTGAGGGAGGGGAGGCTGAGGGGAGTAGGCTGAGGGAAGGGAGGCTGAGGGAGGTGAGGCTGAGGGAGGTGAGGCTGAGGGAGGAGAATCTGAGGGGAGTAGGCTGAGGGAGGGGAGGCTGAGGGAGGGGAGGGTGAGGGAGGGGAGGAGTGAGGGAGGGGAGGCTGAGGGAGGGGAGGCTGAGGGAGGGGAGGGTGATTGGGGAAGGCTGAGGGAGTGGAGGCTGAGGGAGTGGAGGCTGAGGGAGGGGAGGCTGAGGGAGGGGAGGGTGAGGGAGGGGAGGCTGAGGGAGGGGAGGGTGAGGGGTGGAGACTGATGGAGGGGAGGGTGAGGGAGGGAGGCTGAGGGAGGGGAGTCTGGGGGAGGGGAGGCTGAGGGAGGGGAGGCTGAGGGAGGGGAGGGTGATTGGAGAAGGCTGAGGGAGGGGAGTCTGGGGGAGGTGAGGCTGAGGGAGGACAGGCTAAGGGAGGAGAATCTGAGGGGAGTAGGCTGAGGGAGTGGAGGCTGAGGGAGTGGCGGCTGAGGGAGGGGGAGGGTGAGGGAGGGGAGGCTGAGGGAGGGGAAGGTGATTGGAGAAGGCTGAGGGAGGGGAGGCTGAGGGAGGGGAGGGTGATTGGAGAAGGCTGAGGGAGGGGAGGCTGAGGGAGGGAGGCTGAGGGAGGGGAGGCTGAGGGAGGGGAGGCTGAGGGACGGGAGGGTGAGGGAGGGGAGGGTGAGGGAGGGGAGGCTGAGGGAGGGGAGGGTGATTGGGGAGGCTGAGGGAGGGGAGGGTGATTGGGGAGGCTGAGGGACGGGAGGGTGAGGGAGGGGAGGCTGAGGGAGGGGAGGGTGATTGGGGAGGCTGAGGGAGGGGAGGGTGAGGGAGGGGAGGCTGAGGGAGGGGAGGGTGAGGGAGTGGAGGCTGAGGGAGGGGAGGGTGATTGGGGAAGGCTGAGGGAGGGGGGGGTGAGGGAGGGGAGGCTGAGGGAGGGGAGGGTGAGGGAGGGGAGGCTGAGGGAGGGGAGGCTGAGGGACGGGAGGCTGAGGGAGGGGAGGCTGAGGGAGGGGAGGGTGAGGGAGGGGAGGCTGAGGGAGGGGAGGGTGATTGGGGAGGCTGAGGGTGATTGGGGAGGCTGAGGGACGGGAGGGTGAGGGAGGGGAGGCTGAGGGAGGGGAGGGTGATTGGGGAGGCTGATGGAGGGGAGGCTGAGGGAGGGGAGGGTGATTGGGGAGGCTGAGGGACGGAAGGGTGAGGGAGGGGAGGCTGAGGGAGGGGGGTGAGGGAGGGGAGGCTGAGGGAGGGGAGACTAAGGGGAGGGGGGGCTGAGGGAGGGGGGCTGAGGGAGGGGAGGGTGAGGGTGAGGGAGGTGAGGGTGAGGGAGGGGAGGCTGAGGGAGGGGAGGGTGAGGAAGGGGAGGGTGAGGGGAGGGTGATTGGGGAGGGTGAGGGAGGGGAGGGTGAGGGAGGGGAGACTAAGGGAGGGGGGGTGAGGGAGGGGAGGCTGAGGGAGGGGAGGGTGATTGGGGAGACTAAGGGAGGGGGGGGTGAGGGAGGGGAGGGTGATTGGGGAGGCTGAGGGAGGGGAGGGTGATTGGGGAGGCTGAGGGACGGGAGGGTGAGGGAGGGGAGGCTGAGGGAGGGGAGGGTGATTGGGGAGGCTGAGGGAGGGGAGGGTGAGGGAGGGGAGGCTGAGGGAGGGGAGGGTGAGGGAGTGGAGGCTGAGGGAGGGGAGGGTGATTGGGGAAGGCTGAGGGAGGGGGGGTGAGGGAGGGGAGGCTGAGGGAGGGGAGGGTGAGGGAGGGGAGGCTGAGGGAGGGGAGGCTGAGGGACGGGAGGCTGAGGGAGGGGAGGCTGAGGGAGGGGAGGGTGAGGGAGGGGAGGCTGAGGGAGGGGAGGGTGATTGGGGAGGCTGAGGGTGATTGGGGAGGCTGAGGGACGGGAGGGTGAGGGAGGGGAGGCTGAGGTAGGGGAGGGTGATTGGGGAGGCTGATGGAGGGGAGGCTGAGGGAGGGGAGGGTGATTGGGGAGGCTGAGGGACGGAAGGGTGAGGGAGGGGAGGCTGAGGGAGGGGGGTGAGGGAGGGGAGGCTGAGGGAGGGAGACTAAGGGAGGGGGGGCTGAGGGAGGGGGGGCTGAGGGAGGGGAGGGTGAGGGTGAGGGAGGTGAGGGTGAGGGAGGGGAGGCTGAGGGAGGGGAGGGTGAGGAAGGGGAGGGTGAGGGGAGGGTGATTGGGGAGGGTGAGGGAGGGGAGGGTGAGGGAGGGGAGACTAAGGGAGGGGGGGTGAGGGAGGGGAGGCTGAGGGAGGGGAGGGTGATTGGGGAGACTAAGGGAGGGGGGGTGAGGGAGGGGAGGCTGAGGGAGGGGAGGCTGAGGGAGGGGAGGGTGATTGGGGAGGCTGAGGGAGGGGAGGCTGAGGGAGGGGAGACTAAGGGAGGGGGGGTAAAGGGAGGGGAGGCTGAGGGAGGGGAGGCTGAGGGAGGGGGGTGATTGGGGAGGCTGAGGGAGGGGAGGCTGAGGGAGGGGAGGGTGATTGGGGAGGCTGACGGAGGGGAGGCTGAGGGAGGGAAGGCTGAGGGACGGGAGGCTGAGGGAGGGGAGGGTGATTGGGGAGGCTGAGGGAGGGGAGGCTGAGGGAGGGGAGACTGAGGGAGGGGAGGCTGAGGGAGGGGAGACTAAGGGAGGGGAGGGTGATTGGGGAGGCTGAGGGAGGGGAGGCTGAGGGAGGGGAGACTAAGGGAGGGAGGGGTGAGGGAGGGGAGGCTGAGGGAGGGGGGTGATTGGGGAGGCTGAGGGAGGAGGGTGAGGGAGGGGAGGCTGAGGGAGGGGAGGCTGAGGGAGGGGAGGGTGAGGGAGGGGGGGGTGAGGGAGGGGAGACTAAGGGAGGGGGTGAGGGGAGGCTGAGGGAGGGGAGGCTGAGGGGGAGGCTGAGGGACGGGAGGGTGAGGGAGGGGGGGTGAGGGAGGGGAGACTAAGGGAGGGGGGTGAGGGGAGGCTGAGGGAGGGGAGGGTGAGGGAGGGTGAGGGGGGGGAGGCTGAGGGAGGGGAGACTAAGGGAGGGGGTGAGGGAGGGGAGGCTGAGGGAGGGGAGGCTGAGGGAGGGGAGGGTGATTGGGGAGGCTGAGGGAGGGGAGGCTGAGGGAGGGGGGGTGAGGGAGGGGAGACTAAGGGAGGGGAGTGAGGGGAGGCTGAGGGAGGGGAGACTAAGGGAGGGGGGGTAAGGGAGGGGAGGCTGAGGGAGGGGAGGGTGATTGAGGGGAGGCTGAGGGAGGGGAGGGTGATTGGGGAAGGCTGAGGGAGGGGAAGCTGAGGGAGGGGAGGTTGAGGGAGGGGAGGCTGAGGGGGAGGGAGGGGAGGCTGAGGGAGGGGAGGGTGATTGGGGAGGCTGAGGGAGGGGAGGCTGAGGGACGGGAGGCTAAGGGAGGGGGGTGAGGGAGGGGAGGCTGAGGGAGGGGAGGCTGAGGGGGGGGTGAGGGAGGGGAGGCTGAGGGACGGGAGACTAAGGGAGGGGGCTGAGGGAGGGGAGGCTGAGGGAGGGGAGGCTGAGGGAGGGGAGGGTGATTGGGGAGGCTGAGGGAGGGGAGGCTGAGGGAGGGGAGGGTGAGGGAGGAGCAGATGGTGTGAGTGATCTCGATATGGAACAGCGTGAGGATACGGGGAGGAGGAAGAGTGAGTGGGACGGGTTGGGGATTTGGAGTTGAGGAGCGGGCATGACTCGGTGGAGCACTGTGATGGAGGGGGCTGAGCTCCACCGTCTTTGAGGTCCAGGATGGGGCTCGGTTGAGGGAGAGCTGTCATGAACCTGTCAACAATGAGGTCTGGGGAAACCTTCGGACAAGGGTTGAACAATGCGCCTGCTTTGCGCTTGGAGAGCCATCGCTGTTCGGAAGTAGTCTGCTGGACCCCTCGCTGGGCCTTGTGCACTCACCCGCTCGGGAACTGGCTAATGGGCGCCTCGCCTCGTCCCTGCAACCGAGGGGCAGTCACCAAAGGGCTGGTTGGCACTGTGCTAGACACCCGGGCCCACCTCCTTCTTGCTGGTTGGCCGAAGTTGAATCACTTCCTCTTCGAACCTGGTCGGGGGGGGGGGGGGGGAGGTGATGTCACAGAGCCTTGTAAACCTCACTTCCTGTCACATGCACACGCGTGCCATAAAGGAGTCACCTGACCTCCCCCTCGCCCCCCCACCGTGTCATTGGGGGCAGAGGGGTCACGTGATGTTCCCCCAAGTAACCACCAGTCATATCTCAGGAAATGTCAGCTTTCGAACTGTGGTTAGGCCCGGTCAGGGCGGAAGAATTTCTTGAGTGGGTCACGTTTCACGTTTCTGACTGTCAGGGTGACCAGAACTGGGCCTGGTCCTCAAGGTGTGGGTCACAGGATCAGATTCCCGGCTTTGTATTCCCGGTATTTCACTCCTGGCAACACATTCCCTCCATTGCATTTCCAGTATCTCAAATAGAAATTAGCACAACTTGGTCAAAGAGGTAGGTTTTAAGGAGCGTTTTGAAGGAGGGAAGAGAAACATAGAAACATAGAAAATAGGTGCAGGAGTAGGCCATTCTGCCCTTCGAGCCTGCACCGCCATTCAATGAGTTCATGGCTGAACATGCAACTTCAGTACCCCATTCCTGCTTTCTCGCCATACCCCTTGATCCCCCGAGTAGTAAGGACTACATCTAACTCCTTCTTGAATATATTTAGTGAATTGGCCTCAACAACTTTCTGTGGTAGAGAATTCCACAGGTTCACCACTCTCTGGGTGAAGAAGTTTCTCCTTATCTCGGTCCTAAATGGCTTACCCCTTATCCTTAGACTGTGACCCCCTGGTTCTGGACTTCCCCAACATCGGGAACATTCTTCTTGCATCTAACCTGTCCAATCCCGTCAGAATTTTAAACGTTTCCATGAGATGCCCTCTCATTCTTCTGAACTCCAGTGAATACAAGCCCAGTTGATCCAGTCTTTCTTGATATGTCAGTCCCGCCATCCCAGGAATCAGTCTGGTGAACCTTCGCTGCACTCCCTCAATAGCAAGAATGTCCTTCCTCAAGTTAGGAGACCAAAACTGTACACAATACTCCAGGTGTGGCCTCACCAAGGCCCTGTACAACTCGCTATGAAGGCCAGCATGCCATTTGCTTTCTTAACCGCCTGCTGTACCTGCATGCCAACCTTCAATGACTGATGTACCATGACACCCAAGTCTCATTGCACCTCCCCTTTTCCTAATCTGAGAGGCGGAGAGGTTTAGGGAGGGAGTTCCAGAGCTTGGGGCCCAGGCAACAGAAGGCACGGCCACCGATGGTGGAGTGATTATAATCAGGGATGCTCAGGTGGGCAGAATTAGAGGAGCGCAGACATCTCGGGGGGGTTGTGGGGTTGGAGGGGGTTACAGAAATAGGGAGGGGCGAGGGTATTGGAGGGATTTGTAAACAAGGATGAGAATTTTGAAATCGTGGCGTTGCTTAACCGGGAGTCAATGTTGGTCAGCGAGCACAGGGGGTGATGGGTGAGTGGGACTCGGTGCGAGTTAGGACACGGGGCAGCGAGCACAGAGGGTGATGGGTGAGTGGGACTCGGTGTGAGTTAGGACACGGGGCAGTGAGCACAGGGGGTGATGGGTGAGCGGGACTCGGTGCGAGTTAGGACACGGGGCAGTGAGCACAGGAGGTGATGGGTGAGTGGGACATGGTGTGAGTTAGGACACGGGGCAGTGAGCACAGGGGGTGATGGGTGAGCGGGACTCGGTGCGAGTTAGGACACGGGGCAGTGAGCACAGGGGGTGATGGGTGAGCGGGACTCGGTGCGAGTTAGGACACGGGGCAGTGAGCACAGGGGGTGATGGGTGAGCGGGACTCGGTGCGAGTTAGGACACGGGGCAGTGAGCACAGGGGGTGATGGGTGAGCGGGACTCGGTGCGAGTTAGGACACGGGGCAGTGAGCACAGGGGGTGATGGGTGAGCGGGACTCGGTGCGAGTTAGGACACGGGGCAGTGAGCACAGGGGGTGATGGGTGAGCGGGACTCGGTGCGAGTTAGGACACGGGGCAGTGAGCACAGGGGGTGATGGGTGAGCGGGACTGGGTGCGAGTTAGGACACGGGGCAGTGAGCACAGGGGGTGATGGGTGAGCGGGACTCGGTGCGAGTTAGGACACGGGGCAGCCGAGTTTTGGATCACCTCTAGTTTACGTCGGGTAGAATGTGGGAAGCCAGCCAGGAGTGCGTTGGAATAGTCGAGTCTGGAGGTAACAAAGACTTGGATGAGGGTTTCAGCAGCGGATGAGCCGAGGCAGGGGGTGGAGACGGACGTTGTTACGGAGGTGGAAATAGACGGTCTGAGTTATGCTGCGGATATGTGGCCGGAAGCTCATTTCAGGGTCAAATACGACACCTGGGTTGCGAACAGTCTGGTTCAGCCTCAGACAGGAGTTGGGGAGAGGGATGGAGTCAGTGTCCAGGGAACGAGTTTGTGGCCGGGACCGAAAACAATGGCTTCGGTCTTCCCAATATTCAATTGGAGAAAATTTCTGCTCATCCAGAACTGGATGTCGGACAAGCAGTCTGACAATATCACACTCCCGGAATCACATTTCGAACATCACATTCCCTTCATTACATTCTTAGCATCATGTTCCCGGCATCTGGGGGTTCCTTGTACATGAAACCCAAAAAGTTAGTATGCAGGTACAGCAAGTGATCAGGAAGGCCAATGGATTGTTGGCCTTTATTGCAAGGGGGATGGAGTATAAAAGCAGAGAAGTCCTGCTACAACTGTACAGGGTATTGGTGAGGCCACACCTGGAATACTGCGTGCAGTTTTGGTCTCCGTATTTAAGGAAGGATATACTTGCTTTGGAGGCAGTTCAGAAAAGGTTCACTCAGTTGATTCCTGAGATGAGGGGGTTGACTTATGAGGAAAGGTTGAGTAGGTTGGCCCTATACTCCTTGGAGTTTCGAAGAATGAGGTGATCTTATCGAAACCTCGAGCCTGCACCGTCATTTAATACGATCATGGCTGATCTGATCATGGTCTCAGGTCCACTTCCCTGCCCGCTCCCCATAATCCCTTATTCCCTTCTCGGTTAAGAAACTGTCTATTTCTGTCTTAAATATATTCAATGACCCAGCCTCCACAGCTCTCTGAGGCAGAGAATTTCACAGATTTACAACCCTCTGAGAGAAGAAATTTCTCCTCATCCCAGTTTTAAATGGGCGGCCCCTTATTCTCAGTCCATGCTCCCTAGTTCTAGTCTCCCCCATCTGTGGAAACATCCTCTCTGTATCCACTTGTCAAGCCCCCTCATAATCTTATACGTTTCGATAAGATCACCTCTCATTCTTCTGAACTCCAATGAGTAGAGGCCCAACCTACTCAACCTTTCCTCATAAGTCAACCCCCTCATCCCCGGAATCAACCGAGTGAACCTTCTCTGAACTGCCTCCAATGCAAGTATATCCTTCCTTAAATATGGAAACCAAAACTGCACGCAGTACTCCAGGCGGTGGGATATCCACGATGCACTGGTGTGTCACCATCCTTGTGTGCAAGTCTTTGGTTCTGTCTTCACGAAGGAAGACACAAATAACCTTCCGGAAGTACTTGGGGACCGAGGGTCTAGTGAGAAGGAGGAACTGAAGGATATCCTTATTAGTCAGGAAATTGATGGGATTGAAGGCCGATAAATCCCCAGGGCCTGATAGTCTGCATCCCAGAGTACTTAAGGAAGTGGCCCTATAAATAGTGGATGCATTGGTGGTCATTTTCCAACATTCCACAGACTCTGGATCAGTTCTTATGGATTGGTGGGTAGCTAATGTAACCCCACATTTTAAAAATGGAGGGAGAGAGAAAAGAGGAAATTATAGACCGGTTAGCCTGACATCAGTAGTGGGAAAAGTGTTGGAATCAATTATTAAAGATGTAATAGCAGCGCATTTGGACAGGACAGGTGTTCATGGATTTATGAAGGAGAAATCATGCTTGACAAATCTTTTAGAATTTTTTGAGGATGTAACTAGTAGAGTGGACAAGGGAGAACCAGTGGATGTGGTGTATTTGGACTTTCAAAAGGCTTTTGACAAGGTCCCGCACAACAGATTAGTGTTCAAAATTAAAGCACATAGTATTGGGGTAATGTATTGACGTGGATAGAGAACTGGTTGGCAAACAGGAAGCAAAGAGTAGGAATAAACGGGTCCTTTTCAGAATGGCAGGCAGTGACTAGTGGGGTACCGCAAGGTTCAGTGCTCGGTTCCCAGCTATTTACAAGATACATTAATGATTTAGACGAAGGAATTGAATGTAATATCTCCAAGTTTGCAGATGACACTAAGCTGGGTGGCGGTGTGAGCTGTGAGGAGGATGCTAAGAGGCTGCAGGGTGACTTGGACAGGTTAGGTGAGTGGGCAAATGCATGGCAGATGCAGTATAATGTGGATAAATGTGAGGTTATCCACTTTGGTGACAGAAACAGGAAGGCAGAATATTATCTGAATGGCGGCAGATTAGGAAAAGGGGAGGTGCAACGAGACCTGGATGTCATGGTACATTGAAAGTTGGCATGCAGGTACAGCAGGCAGTAAAGAAAGCAATGTTGGCCTTCATAGCGAGAGGAATTGAGTATAGGAGCAGGGAGGTCTTACTGCACTTGTACAGGGCCTTGGTGAGGCCTCACCTGGAATATTGTGTCCAGTTTTGGTCTCCTAATCTGAGGAAGGACGTTCTTGCTATTGAGGGAGTGCAGCGAAGGTTCACCAGACTGATTCCCGGGATGGCGGGACTGACATATGAAGAAAGACTGGATCGACTAGGCTTATATTCACTGGAATTTAGAAGAATGAGAGGGGATCTCATAGAAACATATAAAATTCTGACGGCACTGGACAGGTTAGATGCAGGAAGAATGTTCCCAATGTTGGGGAAGTCCAGAACCAGGGGTCAAGGTCTAAGGATAAGGGGTAAGTCATTTAGGACCGAGATGAGGAGAAACTTCTTCACTCAGAGAATTGTGAACCTGTGGAATTCTCTACCACAGAAAGTTGTTGAGGTCAGTTTGTTGGATATATTCAAAAGGGAGTTAGATGTGGCCCTTGCGGCTAAAGGGATCAAGGGGTATGGAGAGAAAGCAGGAAAGGGGTACTGAGGGGAATGATCAGCCATGATCTTGTTGAATGGTGGTGCAGGCTCGAAGGGCCGAATGGCCTACTCCTGCACCTATTTTCTATGTTTCTATGTTTAAGCTGCCCCCACTTCCCCACCCCCTCCCCCAAATCGACACTCTCCTGCCCATTGTTGTGGTGATGGTGGGGGGGTGGGGGGAGGGTTAACATCGAGGCGAAGGACTCACAGATTCTCGGCGGGGTCCTCGGGGCAGGGGGCTCGGTTGCGGTGGCCTGCTGTCGGCCTGCGACCTCCACGGCGCTCCCCGAGGTGGTAGGACTGCTGGCTTCTCCGGTTGCAGGTCTGAGCTCGTTGTATCAGGAAGTCCTTGAGCAACAGGAAGCTGAGAGCATCTGTCAAGCTTCCTGTTGACAGAGAGAGTGAGAGCGTGAAAGAATGTTGGCAAGCAAAATCAGGGGAAATCCCAAAGGTGCTTTATGGATGCATTAAGAGCCCAGAAGACAACTCGAGAAAGAGTTGGGCCGATTAGAGGCCGTAAAGGAAATCTGTGTGTGAAGGCGGGAGACGTGGGTATGATTCTTAATGAATACTTTGCATCCGTTTTCGCAGAAGAGAGGGGCGATGCAGACTTTGCAATGAGGGAGGAGGCGTGCAAAATATTAGACGAGATAAACATCGTGAAAGAAGAAATATTAAGGGGCTTAGCAGCTTTGAAAGTGGATAAATCCCCAGGCCCAGATGAAATGTATCCCTGGCTGTCAGGAGAAGCAAAAGAGGAAATAGCAGAGGCTCTGACCACCATTTTCCAATCCTCTCTGGCTACAGGTGGGGTGCCAGAGGATATGGAGGACTGCTAATGTTGTACTTTTGTTTAAAAGGGGAGAAAGGGATAGACCGAATAATTACAGGCCAGTCAGCCTAACCTCGGTGGTGGGAAAATTATTCTAAAGAATCCTGAGGGACAGGATAAATCTTCATTTGGAAAGACATCGATTAAGCAAGGACAGTCAGCACGGATTTGTCAAAGGAAGGGCGTGTCTGACTAACTTGATTGGATTTTTCGAGGAGGTAACCAGGAAGAGCGGGTCAGAGGCTGGGTATTCTGCGGCGAGTGTCTCACCCCCCGACTCCCCAAAGCCTTTCCACTGTCTACAAGACACAAGTCAGGAGTGTGATGGAACACTCTCCACTTTGCCTGGATGAGTTGCAGCTCCAGCAACACTCGAGAAGCTCGACACCATCCAGGACAAAGCAGCCCCGCTCGATCGGAACGCTACCCACCACCTTCAACACTCACTCCCTCCACCACCGGCGCCCCCTGGCTGCAGTGTGCACCGTCTACAAGATGCACCGCGGCAACTCGCCAAGGCTTCTTCGGCAGCACCTCCCAAACCCGCGACCTCTACCGCCTAGAAGGACCAGGGCAGCAGGCGCATGGGAACACCACCTCCTCCACGTTCCCCTCCCAGTCACACACCATCCCGACTTGGGAATATATCGGCCCCTCAGAGTCTTACACATTTCAATAAGATCACCTCTCATTCTTCTGAACTCCAATGAGTAGAGGCCCAACCTGCTCAACCTTTCTTCATAAGACAACCCCTTCATCTCAGGAATCAACCGAGTGAACCTTCTCTGAATTGCCTCCAGTGGAAATGTATCCCTCCTTAAATAAGGAGACCAAAACTGTGCCCTTTTCAACATTCAGCTGAGCGTAAGCATGTAACAGGTTAAGCTTGGAGAAAACCTATGACACAGAGAGTGCTGTATACAAATCTTCTGATGTAGGAAACTGCTTGGTTTATAGTAACTTTGTCATCATCGTCATGATAGTCATAGGCAGCCCCTCGGAATCGAGGAAGACTTGCTTCCACTCTAAACATTAGTCCTTAGGTGGCTGAACAGTCCAATACGGGAGCCACAGTCCCTGTCACAGGTGGGACAGACAGTGGTTGAGGGAAGGGGAGGGTGGGACTGGTTTGCCGCACGCTCCTTCCGCTGCCTGCGCTTGCTTTCCGCACGCTCTCGGCGACGAGACTCGAGGTGCTCAGCGCCCTCCCGGATGCACTTCCTCCACTTAGGGGCGGGACTGGTCTTTGGGCCCAGGGACTCCCAGGTGTCGGTGGGGGATGTTGCACTTTATCAGGGAGGCTCTGAGGGTGGTCCCTTGAAACGTTTCCTCTGCCCACCTTGGGGCTCGCTTGCCATGTAGGAGTTCCGAGTAGAGCGCTCACTTTGGGAGTCTCGTGTCGGGGGGCCATGCGGACAATGTGGCCCTGCCCAGCGGAGCTGGTCAAGTGTGTGGTCAGTGCTTCGATGCTGGGGATGTTGGCCTGGTCGAGGACGCTAACGTTGGTGCGTCTGTCCTCCCAGGGGATTTGCAGGATCTTGCGGAGACAGCGTTGGTGGTATTTCTCCAGCGACTTGAGGTGTCTGCTGTGCATGGTCCATGTCTCTGAGCCATACAGGAGGGCGGGTATCACTACAGCCCTGTAGACCATGAGCTTGGTGGTGGATTTGAGGGTCTGGTCTTCAAACACACTCTTCCTCAGGCGGCTGAAGGCTGTGCTGGTGCACTGGAGGCGGTGTTGGGCCTCATTGTCGATGTCTGCCCTCGCTGATAGTAGGCTCCCAACTTTGTAGTCACCGCACAAGCGAACAGTTTTGTCTGCTTTGGGCACGAACACAATCGGGGTAGCCCGGTCATTTTTGTCGTTTTTTACTAGCTCTCCGTTCTCTCTGAGCTTCACCAGTTCTTCCTCCCCCTGACCTTTCAATGCATAGAGGACCGGCCTTGCCTTACAATAGAAACATCGAAAATAGGAGCAGGAGTAGGCCATTCGGCCCTTCAATTTTGCACCGCCATTCAGTATGATCCAGACTGATCCTCTATCTCAGCACCATATTCCCGCTTTCCTCCCAAACCCCTTGATGTCTTTTGTGTCTAGAAATCTATCTATCTCTTTCTTAAATATACGTCCCATTGACGACGAGATTCAACACCGCCTCCAGTGCGCCAGTGCAGCCTTCGGCCGCCTGAGGAAGAGAGAGTTTGAAGACCAGGCCCTCAAAATTGCCACCAAGCTCATGGTCTACAGGGCTGTAGTGATACCCGCCCTCCTGTATGGCTCAGAGACATGGACCATGTACAGTAGACACCTCAAGTCGCTGGAGAAATACCACCAACAATGTCTCCGCAAGATCCTACAAATCCCCTGGGAGGACAGACGCACCAACGTTAGCGTCCTCAACCAGGCCAACATCCCCAGCATTGTTCACATGCCAGACACGAGACTCCCAAAGCAAGCGCTCTACTCGGAGCTCCTTCACGGCAAATGAGCCAAAGGTGGGCAGCGGAAACGTTATGAGGGACACCCTCAAAGCCTCTCTGATCAAGTGCAACATCCCCACCAACACCTGGGAGTCCCTGGCCCAAAGACCAGTCCGCCCTAAGTGGAGGAAGTGCATCCGGGAGGGCGCTGAGCACCTCGAGTCTCGTCGCCGAGAGCGTGCAGAAAGCAAGCGCAGGCAGCGGAAGGAGTGTGCGGCAAACCAGTCCCACCCTCCCCTTCCCTCAACGATTATCTGTCCCACCTGTGACAGGGACTATGGTTCTCATATTGGACTGTTCAGCCACCTAAGGACTCATTTTTAGAGTGGAAGCAAGTCTTCCTCGATTCCGAGGGACTGCCTATGATGATCATGGCTGATCCTCTATCTCAACACCATATTCCTGCTTTTTCTGCATACCCCTTTTGTGTCTAGAAATCTCTCTATCTCTCTCTTAAATATATTCAGTGACTTGGCCTCTACAGCCTTCTGTGGTAGAGAATTCCACAGGTTCACCATCCTCTGCGTGAAAGAATTTCTCCTCATCTCGGTCCTAAATTTCCTACCCCGTATGCTGAGACTGTGACCCCTTGTTCTAGACTTCCCAGCTCCGGGAAAACATCCTCCCCGCATCCAGTCTGTCCAACCCCGTCAGAAATTTATACGTTTCAGTGAGATCCCCTCTCATTCTTCTAAACTCGAGTGAATACAGGCCCGGTCGGCCCAACCTCTCCTCATACGACAGTCCTGCCGTCCCAGGAATCAGTCTGGTGAACCTTCGCTGCACTCCCTCTGTGGCAAGTATATCCTTCCTTAGGTAAGGAGACCCAAACTGCACACAATACTCCAGGTGTGGTCTCACCAAGGCCCTGTATAACTGTAGTAAGACATTCCTTGCTCCTGTACTCAAATCCTCTTGCAATGAAGGCCAATGAACAGCTCTGTGTTGGACTTGCTACGGATATGCGCATCACACCCATTAATGCCCTCATGACCGTCGGTGAACATGCTTTCGTACATGTCCAGCATTGTGTCAAGTCTTTGAAACATCTCCACCGAAGATGTTTTTCCAGTCAGTTTTAACTTTCTCAACCAGACTTTGCCCATGACTTGGAAGAAGGGACTGAGTGTAACGTAGCCAAGTTTGCTGACGCTACAAAGATAGGAGGAAAAGCAAGGTGTGAGGACAAAAAAAACCTGCAAAAGGGTATGAGACGTGAATTGGCTAGAACAGACTGGCGAGTGATACTTAAAGGGTTGACGGTGGATAGGCAATGGCAAACATTTAACGATCACATGGATGAACTTCAGCAAATGTACATCCCTGTCTGGAGTAAAACTAAAACGGGGAAGGTGGCTCAACCGTGGCTAACAAGGGAAATTAAGGATAGTGTTAAATCCAAGGAAGAGGCATATAAATTGGCCAGAAAAAGCAACAAACCTGAGGACTGGGAGAATTTTGTCATACAGCAGAGGAGGACAAAGGGTTTAATTAGGAGGGGAAAATGAGAGGAAGCTTGCTGGGAACATAAAAACTGACTGCAAAAGCTTCTATAGATATGGGAAGAGAAAAAGGTTAGTGAAAACAAACATAGGTCCCTTGCAGTCAGAATCAGGTGAATTTATAATGGGGAACAAAGAAATGACGGACCAGTTAAACAAGTACTTTGGTTCTGTTTTCACGAAGGAAGACACAAATAACCTTCCGGAAATACTAGGGGACCGAGGGTCAAGTGAGAAGGAGGAACTGAAGGATATCCTTATAAATTGTGTTAGGGAAATTGATGGGATTGAAGGCCAATAAATCCCCGGGGCCTGATAGTCTGCATCCCAGAGTACTTAAAGAAGTGGCCATTGAAATAGTGGATGCATTGGTGATCATTTTCTAACAGTCTATCAACTCTGGATCAGTTCCTATGGACTGGAGGGTAGCTAATGTAACACCACTTTTTAAAAAAGGAGGGAAAGAGAAAACGGGTAATTATAGACCGGTTAGTCTGACATCAGTAGTGGGGAAAATGTTGGAATCAATTATTAAAGATGAAATAGCAGCACATTTGGAAAGCAGTGACAGGATCGGTCCAAGTCAGCATGGATTTATGAAAGGGAAATCATGCTTGACAAATCTTCATACTTGAGGGTGTAACTAGTAGAGTGGACAAGGGAGAACCAGTGGATGTGGTGTATTTGGACTTTCAAAAGGTTTTTGACAAGTTCTCACACAAGAGATTGGTGTGCAAAATTAAAGCACATGGTATTGGAGGTAATATACTGACGTGGATAGAGAACTGGTTGGCAGACAGGAAGCAGAGAGTCGGGATAAACGGGTCCTTTTCAGAATGGCAGGCAGTGACTAGTGGGGTGCCGCAGGGCTCAGTGCTGGGACCTCAGCTATTTACAATATACATTAATGATTTAGATGAAGGAATTGAGTGTAATATCTCCAAGTTTGCAGATGACACTAAGCTGGTTGGCGGTGTGAGCTGTGAGGAGGATGCTAAGAGGCTGCAGGGTGACTTGGATAGGTTAGGTGAGTGGGCAAATGCATGGCAGATGCAGTATAATGTGGATAAATGTGAGGTTATCCACTTTGCAGGCAAAAACATGAAGGCAGATTATTATCTGAATGGTGACAGATTAGGAAAAGGGGAGGTGCAACGAGACCTGGGTGTCATGGTACATCAGTCATTGAAAGTTGGCATGCAGGTACAGCAGGCAGTAAAGAAAGCAAATGGTATGTTGGCCTTCATAGCGAGTGGATTTGAGTATAGGAGCAGGGAGGTCTTACTGCAGTTGTACAGGGCCTTGGTGAGGCCTCACCTGGAATATTGTGTTCAATTTTGGTCTCCTAATCTGAGGAAGAACGTTCTTGCTATTGAGGGAGTGCAGCGAAGGTTCACCAGACTGATTCCCCGGATGGCTGGACTGACATATGAGGAGAGACTGGATCAACTGGGCCTTTATACACTAGAGTTTAGAAGGATGAGAGGGGATCTCATAGAAACTTATAAGCTTCTGATGGGACTGGACAGGTGAGATGCGGGAAGAATGTTCCCGATGATGGGGAAGTCCAGAACCAGGGGACACACTTAGGATAAGGGGTAGGCCATTTAGGACTGAGATGAGGAGAAACTTCTTCAGTCAGAGAGTTGTTAACCTGTGGAATTCCCTGCCGCAGAGAGTTGTTGATGCCAGTTCATTGGATGTTTTCAAGAGGGAGTTAGATATGGCCCTTATGGCTAAAGGGATCAAGGGGTATGGTGAGAAAGCAGAGAAGGTGAATGATCAGCCATGATCTTATTGAATGGTGGTGCAGGTTCGAAGGGCCAAATGGCCTACTCCTGCACCTATTTTCTATGTTTCTATAGACAGGCTAAGTGAGTGGGCAAAAATTTGGCAGATGGAGTATAATGTTGGAAAGTGTCAGGTCATGCACTTTGGCAGAAAAATTCGAGGAGCAAGTTATTATTTAAATGGAGAAAAATTGCAAAGTGCCGCAGTACAGAGGGACCTGGGGGTCCTTGTGCTTGAAACACAAAAAGTTAGTATGCAGGTACAGCAAGTGATCAGGAAGGCCAATGGTATCTTGGCCTTCATTACAAAGGGGGATGGAGTATAAAAGCAGGGAAGTCTTGCTACAGTTATACGGGGTATTGGTGAGGCCACACCTGGAGTACTGCGTGCAGTTTTGGGTCTCCATCGTTAAGAAAGAATTTCGAGCCATTTCCAGCCGCCAGACGGCCGAGGTGAATTTTCTGCAGGTTAGAAAAAAAGGCAGGTGAGCCCCAAGGCCTCAGCAACTGGGCAAGGTAACAGCGTATTGAAGTGGTGCTATCGGTGCCTGGGACAACACATTGCTCAAAGTTGTCCATACGTGAAGGCAGAGTGTTTCCTCTGCAAGAAAACTGGGCATCTCGCAAAGGCATGCGGACTGAAGGGTAAAGCAACTTTCCTGATACACATCATTAGGAGCACTAGGGTACTTAACAACGAATCGCAAAGTATCTTCATCCAAGTAATACGAAAGGATATACTTGCTTTGGAGGCTGTTCAGAGAAGGGTCACTCGGTTGATTCCAGAGATGAGGAGGTTGACCTCTGAGGAAAGGTTGAGCAGGTTGGGCCTCTACTCATTGGAGTTCAGAAGAATGAGAGGTGATCTTATCGAAACGTATCAGATTATGAGGGGGCTCGACAAGGTGGATGCAGAGAGGATGTTTCCACTGATGGGGGAGACTAGAACGAGGGGGCATGATCTTAGAATAAGGGGCCGCCCGTTTAAAACTGAGATGAGGAGGAATTTCTTCTCTCAGAGGGTTGTAAATCTGTGGAATTCGCTGCCTCAGAGAGCTGTGGAGGCTGGGACACTGAATACATTTAAGACAGAGATAGACAGTTTCTTAAGCGATAAGGGATTAAGGGTTAATGGAGAGCGGGCGGGGAAGTGGACCTGAGTCCATGATCGGATCAGCCATGATCTTATTAAATGGCGGAGCAGGCTCGAGGGGCCGTATGGCCGACTCCTGCTCCTATTTCTTATGTTCTTATTAGGAGTACTAGGGTACTTAGCAACGAATTGCGAAGTATCGTCAAGATGTTGCAAGAATCTGGATACTCGTGCAAATCGACACTGGTGCACCCGTGAGCGTGGTGCCAGAATCGTTACCTCTCGACAAGTTGAGTGATTTTCAAAGATAGAGCTGCGAGGTTACTCGGGAGAGCAAATCACTGTGGTAGGAAGTATCACCGTACATGACGTGAAGTACAAAGATCAGTTTCAGAGCCTGTCTCACTTAGTAGTGGCAGGAGACAAGCCCGCCTTGACAGGTAGTAATTGGTTGGGATCACCGGAACTGGATTGGAGTGAGATTTTTCGTCTTGAAGCGAGATTTACATCGAAGGATGATGTCATCAAAAAGTATCGAAGGTGTTCTGCGAAACAGGCAGTCCGATCCAAGGCGCGTGTCCGGGCACAGAAAGACGTTCGACCAGTTTACTACAAGCCACGTCCTGTACTATATGCACTTAAGGAAAAAGTTGCACAAGAACGCAAAAGACTAGAAACTGAGAACATTATCTCTAAGATAGATCGATGTAATTGGGCTACACCCATTGTTGTTGTACCTAAGTACAATGGTTGCGTGGTGATTATAAAGTAACCGTAAACCAGGTTCTAGAGGGTAATGTCCACAATACATTGCCGAATATAGAAGATTTGTTCACAACACTGACAGGTGGTCAGATCTTCTCAAAACTGGATCTTACGAATGCCTACTTACAGCTTGAACTAGATGAGGAGTCCAAGTCATGTTTGACTATAAATACTCATCTAGGTCTATATCAATTTAATAGGCTGCCGTTTGGAGTGTCTTCCACCCCTGCCATATTCCAAGGGGTGATGAACCAGATTTTGCAAGGTATTGAAGGGGTAGTATGTTATTTAGATGACATACTAATTTTAGCACCAAATAGGCAAATTCATAATAACATATTGAATGAAGTCCTCAAACAGCTAGAGAAGCACAGAGTACGAGTGTCTGCTCGTAAGTGTGAGTTATTTAAAAACTCAGTGGAGTACTTAGGGTACAGAGTAGACAAAGATGGTTTACATCCAACCATGGAAAAATTGGATGCAATTAGAAATGCACCCACTCCCAGGAATGTCACTGAACTTCGATCATTTTTGGGTCTTTTGAACTATTATGGGAAGTTCCTATCAAATTTGGCTACAGTATTACATCCGCTGAATGAACTATTGAAAAAACAGGTCCATTGGAAGTGGTCAGAAGAATGCGATACAGCATTCAAGGAGTGTAAAAGCAAATTGGTAGAGAGCACCATGTTAGTTCACTATGACATATCTAAGGAGATTAAGCTAGCATGTGATGCCTCTCCGTATGGAGTTGGGGCAGTGATCTCTCATGTATCACGTAGTGGGGAGGAGAGACCAATTGCTTTTGCTTCACGCACTCTCAGTGCCAGTGAGCGTAATTATGCGCAAATCGAAACGGAAGCTTTGGCATTAATTTTTGGGGTCAAGAAGTTCCACAAATACCTGTCTGGTCATAAGTTTACCATCGTTACAGACCATAAGCCCCTAACAGCAATCCTCCATCCAAAGTCCCCAGTTCCAACATTAGCTGCAGCCCGAATGCAGAGATGGGCTTTGATTTTGTCAGCGTATACATATGGTATTGAATACAGAGGATCAGCTGATCACAGTAATGCTGATGCAATGTCTAGATTGCCTTCGCCATCACAAGTTACACCCGATAGGGAAGAAGTGTTTTATTTTTCATACATTGATGAACTGCCAGTCACAGCTGAAGAGATTGGTAGAGCAACCAAACGTGACCCAGTGATGTCAAAGGTGTATGAGTATATTGCAAATGGATGGCGAAACCAGGTAACAGACAAGGATACACATCCATTCTTCATCAGTAGATAAAGATTGTATCATGTGGGGTGCAAGAGTGGTTATACCAAATAAATTCAGGTCCAAATTATTAGGAGACCTCCATGACCAGCACCTGGGAATGTACTTGACCAAGAGTTTTGCACGCAGTTACTTATAGTGGCTAGGTTTAGATAAAGATATAGGGCTAGATTTTACATTTTTGTGCTTATCGGCCAAAATTGGGTGTTATTTCCGGCGTGGGCGGTAAAAATGGGTTTTCAGATCGCTGGCTTCTCGCCCATTCTCAAAGCACCTAGTCTCCATTTTTGAAATTGGCCATTACCGCGAGCAATATGAAATGGGCGGTAGTGTTAAATCTCGCTGACCTTCTGCCGTAAAGTGTCGCCATCCTTAGCAACGGCATGGCAACGCTCGATTCCGGCGATTCAGGAGGTCAAGGGTCATCATGACATGCGCAGAAGAGGAGACAGTGAGAGAGGGGCCTGAAAGGGACAGAAGGCGTGTGTGTGGGTGTGGTGTGGCTGCTTTGGGAGGAAGGAGGGAGACTTTAGAGCTTCACAGCAAGTAGGCAAACAAAAATTAGCTGTTAGCAGCCACATATTTGCCCGAATTTGGTGCCTATAATGGAGGGAGAGGAGGAGGCATCGCTGTGGAGACTGACGCAGGAGAGAGCAGTGAGGTGGGAGAGGAGCACAGTGGAGGGCGCAATAGAGCCAGGAGGTTCTCGGAAGAGGGAAATGCCTCCCTCCTGCAGGAGGTCGAGTTACGCTGGGGTGATTTGACACAGGGAGGGCGTGGGCAGAAGATACGGACCGAGACGGCAGAGGTGGTCTCGTCGGCGACCAACGAGGTGCGTGAGGGCAACCACTGCCGCAAACGATGGTACGACCTTGTGGGATCCGCAAGAGTAAGCATTACATTGACTTACATGTACTTATGCATTTATATCATTTGATTTGTAACAGTCATGAGTGACCATCAGCAGATGTGAGGTCTTGCACTTTTACCGGGAATGTTGTACTCAAAGCCTGTGGTCACGGTGCACGTCTTTAGGAAAAGAGTGGTAATGATCATAATAATCATGATTGCATCTGTCGGTTATGTGTTGTATCAGTCTCTGTGACAGTAGCTAGCAATGATATCACGCAATGCTCTCATGCCATGTCGCCCTGTCACCACTTACAGAAGACGCTGTCGACGATGAGGTCTGTGCAGAGGCCACCAGTCCCCAGCGCCATCGCTGAGATGGAGGAGCGGATGCTCGCACTCGTGAGGCGGCACACCCGGACAGCCACGGACGCACCTGCAGACCCTGAAGTGATGCCACGCGAGTAAAGCTTACACCATTGCGTGATGTGTAGTCAATAGAGGCCCCACCCACTCATATCCGAACAATCATATATGGTCGATGAATTATCCTGGAAATAATGCTGGCCTAATGATAATCATTGCAATGGACAATGTGTTGATGGTCATGAAATGTGATGTCTGTGATGATTTTGATAGCGGTGGTGCTTTTGTCGTGTGTAATGTCTGTAAGCTTACGTAGAAAACATAGAAAATAGGTGCAGGAGTAGGCCATTCGGCCCTTCGAGCCTGCACCGCCATTCAATGAGTTCATGGCTGAACATGCAACTTCAGTACCCCCTTGTAATGTTGTAGCGCCACACTGTGGATGTGGACATATTGTGTTACTGCAACTAAAGGTGAACAAAGGAGTCAGCTGACCTGAAGCCTCCGGAACTTCTGAGATGCTGTCTGCCATGATCGAAAGCTGTGTGTGCTGTGCTCTGTGAATATATCACATTTGGCGACGAGATGGGATTTTTTGGGGGGATGATATAAAGCTGAAATTTTGTGGGTGAAGGATTCAGCCAGCCGACAGAGTGGCTTTGGAAGTTTCTTTGGAAAAAGCGACAAAATCCGAGGTTAAAAAAAAGAACAAGCACACTGTCTGCACTGCAGGGACAAAATAGCTGCACCCACAGCAGTAATGGGACACTTGGGTGAATATAAATGCGACCAGGAAAGGTTTATGCTGTCTGCCGGCTAGAAATGTATTGCACTGCAAATAATATCATCGAAGTTCCAGAGAATGCTGATCAGAACCGGGCTGTGTTGGAACGTCAGAGAGCGATTTTCTTATCTGAATTGTATGAAACACTGATAAATCTGCTTGTGCCTGATGAGCCAAAGGACACAACGCTGAAAGAGATTTTAACAAAGCTGGAGAAGCACTATAACCCCAAACCGTTAGAAATTGCTGAAAGCCATTGTTTCGGTAGACGAAATCAAAAGGCTGATGGAAGTATCAGTGATTACATCGTAGCATTAAAAAAGCTATCGCTGCACTGTAATTTCGGAACTTTTCAAAACCGAGCATTACGGGATCGTTTTGTTTGTGGGGTGAAAAATGATGTGATCAGAAGGAAGTTATTGACGACGGATGACTTGACTTTTGAGATTGCTTGTCAGACAGCGAGGTCGATGGGCATGGCCGAACAATATTCCCGAGAATTAAATAATGATTACGGTCGTCAGTCAACCGAGGTAAATCACCTGCAGGTTCAAAGTAAAAGATGGTGGGGGCCCAAAGTCTCAGAAACTGGAAATTCTAACAGTGCATCGAAGTCGTGCTATAGGTGCCTGGGACAACACATTGCTCAAAGTTGTCCATACGTGAAGGCAGAGTGTTTCTTCTGCAGAAAGTCTGGGCATCTTGCGAAGGCATGCCGACTGAAGGGTAAACCAGCTTCCAAAGCTATGAGTCCAGCGTTCAAAGCTATGAGTAGAAATCCCAAGAGACTACATAGCATGGAAGAACAACAACAGGACGAGGAGATGTTAGAGATACACATCATCAGGAGCACGAGGTTAACAGACAGCGATTCGAAAAGTATCAAAATCCACATAGATGTTGCGGGATTCAAGATACCAATGGAAATTGACACAGGTGCATCCGTGAGTGTAGTACCGGAGTCACTGTACCTCCACAAATTGCCTGATTTTCAACTGGAGAAATCCAAGATAGAGCTGCGAGGCTACGCGGGAGAGAAAGTTCCTGTGGTAGGTCGTATCACCGTACCGGTGAAATTCAAGGATCAATTTCAGAACTTGCCTCTAATAGTAGTGAAAGGAGACAAGTCTGCCTTACTAGGAAGAAATTGGTTGGGATCACTGAAGTTGGATTGGAGTAAGATTTTTCGTGTTGAAATGAGATTTGCGTCAAAGGATGATGTCACCAAGAATTATCCAAAGGTGTTCTGCGAAACGGGCAGTCCGATCCAAGGCTTCAAGGCGAGTGTCAGGGTACAGAAGGACACTAGATCGGTTTACTACAAGCCACGTTCCGTACCATATGCACTCAAGGAGAAAATTGAGAAAGAACTCAAAAGACTAGAGACTGAGAACATTATCTCTAAGATAGATCGATGTAATTGGGCTACACCCATTGTTGTTGTACCTAAGTCCGATGGTAAGGTAAGATTGTGTGGTGATTATAAAGTAACCGTAAACCAGGTTCTAGAGGGTAATGTCCCCAATACATTGCCGAATATAGAAGATTTATTCACAACACTGAGAGGTGGTCAGATCTTCTCAAAACTGGATCTTACGAATGCCAACTTACAGCTTGAACTAGATGAGGAGTCCAAGTCATGTTTGACTATAAATACTCATCTAGGCCTATATCAATTTAATAGGCTGCCGTTTGGAGTGTCTTCCGCCCCTGCCATATTCCAAGGAGTGATGAACCAGATTTTGCAAGGTATTGAAGGGGTAGTATGTTATTTAGATGACATACTAATTTCAGCACCAAATAGACAAATTCATAATAACATATTGAATGAAGTCCTCAAACGATTGTCTGTTCGTAAGTGTGAGTTATTTCAAAACTCAGTGGAGTACTTAGGGTACAGAGTAGACAAAGATGGTTTACATCCAACCATGGAAAAATTGGATGCAATTAGAAATGCACCCACTCCCAGGAATGTCACTGAACTTCTTAGGTCTTGATAAAGATACAAAGTACATCGTGAGTCAGTGTACGATATGTCAATCGGTAAGCAAGCAACCACCACCAGTACCATTACAGCCATGGAAATGGCCTCCCACGGTGTGGCAAAGGCTACATATCGATTTTGCTGAGCTAGAAGGGCAACAGCCATTTGAAATGGGTCGAGGTGTTTTCAATGTGGAAAATAACAACAAGTAAAACATTGGACATTTTGCGACGTTTATTTACTTCATTTGGCCACCCAGAAGAAATTGTTTCGGATAATGGACCACAATTTTGTTCAGAAGAATTTGCACAGTTCACGAGCAAAAATGGTGTGAAACATACCAAGGTTCCACCATACCATCCTGCTTCGAATGGTGCAGCAGAGCGCACTGTACAAATTGTAAAACGCGCCCTCGTCAAACAAATGTTAGATCCAAATCCAAGGAAACGACAGTTGTCACTGGACCACAAATTGGCTAAATTTCTAATTACGTATTGTAATACTCCTCATACAACTACTGGTAGAACTCCAGCAGAGTTGTTTCTCAAACAACAGCCACGAACCAGATTCTCGTTGTTAAAACTTGGCACAATCCATAGAAGAGACACAATTAAGACAGAAAGAGAATCATGATAGAGGTAGAGTAAAAGAGAGAAGTGTGAAATTAAATCAGAAGGTGAGAGTGAAGAACCATCACCATAAATGGGTAACGTGGTTACTAGGAAGAGTGGTGGAATCTGTATGGGTGGAGCTGCGGAACACCAAAGGGCAGAAACATTAGTGGGAGTTGTGTATAGACCACAAAACAGGAGTAGTGAGGTTGGGGACAGCATCAAACAGGAAATTAGAGATGCGTGCAATAAAGGTACAGCAGTTATCATGGGTGACTTTAATCTACATTGATTGGGCTAACCAAACTGGAGGCAATACTGTGGAGGAGGATTTCCTGGAGTGTATCATGGATGGTTTTCTAGACCAATATGTCGAGGAACCAACTAGAGAGCAGGCCATCCTAGACTGGGTCTTGTGTAACGAGAGAGGATTAATTAGCAATCTGGTTGTGCGTGGCCCCTTGGGGAAGAGTGACCATAATATGGTAGAATTCTTCATAAAGATGGAGAGCGACACAGTTAATTCAGAGACTCGGGTCCTGAACTTAAAGGGCCCAAGTTTCGGGCCACGCCTAACACAGCGCAGCCCGGACCTGGACGACCGTTTTTCGCGCCGGAAAGTGCGCCTAAAAAAAACATACCTATTCTCCGGCTCCCTGTTGGTCCTCTGGAGCTGGGCGCGGCACAGCAGGAGCTGGAGGGGGGTGGAGCCAGGTCCCTGCACTGAAAACAGTGCTGGGACCTCTGCACATGCGCGCTACAGTGGGCGCGCATGTGCAGTAGCTCCAGGCACCCAAAACTGTGGGAGGGGCCCGAAGCACGCAGCCCCTAGCCCTGGCCGAATGGCCTCACTGGGGCTGCGTCGATAAGGCTCCTCCCACCCGACCGGACCCCCGCTCCCCCCTCCCCCCCGGCGACCCGACCTCCACTCCCCCGCCCCCCCCTCCGGACCTCCGCGACTCTCTCTCTCCCCCCCCCCCCCCGGACCTCAGCGACTCTTCCCCCCCACCCCCACCCCGGACCTCCGCGATCCCCCCCGAGACCCGATGCCGCCTACCTGTAAATCTAGCCCGAGGTCTTGGGCCCGGCCGTTCAGCCTCCTTCTCTCCCTCCCCCCCTCTCTTCTTCTCTCCCTCCGCCCCCCCCGCTCTCTCCTTCTCTCCCTCCCCCCCTTCTCTCCTTCCCTCCCTCCCCCCCTCTCTCCTTCCCTCCCTCCCCCTCTCCTTCCCTCCCTCCCTCCCTCCCTCCTCTCTCCTTCCCTCCCTCCCTCCTCTCTCCTTCCCTCCCTCCCTCCCTCCTCTGTCCTTCCCTCCCTCCCTCCTCACTCCTTCTCTCCCTCCCTCCTCTCTCCTTCCCTCCCTCTCTCCCTCCCTCCTCTCTCCTTTCTCCTTCCCTCCCTCTCTCCCTCCTCTCTCCTTCCTTCCCTCTCTCCTCTCTCCTTCCCTCCCTCCCTCCTCCCTCCTCTCTCCTTCCCTCTCTCCCTCCTCCCTCCTCTCTCCTTCCTCCCTCCTCTCTCCTTCCCTCCCTCCCTCCTCTCTCCTTCCTCCCTCCCTCCTCTCTCCTTCCCTCCCTCCTCCCCTCCCTCTCTCCTTCCCTTCCGCCTTCCCTCCCTCCCTTCTCTCTCCTTCCTTCCCTCCCTCCTCTCTCCTTCCTCCCTCCCTCCTCTCTCCTTCCCTCCCTCCTCCCCTCCTTCTCTCCTTCCCTCCCTCCTTCCCTCCCTCCCTCCTCTCTCCCCCTCCCTCCTCTCTCCCTACTCTCCCTACATCCTCTCTTCCTTCTCCCCCTTCCCCTCCCTTCCCCCCTCTCCCCCTTCTACCCCCTTCTCCCCCCCCACCTCCCTTCTCCCTCTCCCCCCCACCTCCCTTCTCCCCCCTCCCCCCCACCTCCCTTCTCCCCCACTCCCCCCCACCTCCCTTCTCCCCCCCTCCCCCCCACCCCCCTTCTCCCCCTCCCCCTCCCTCCCCCTCCCCTCGCTGTCAGAAACACAGACACTGACAGACAGAGAATGAGACACACACTGACAGACAGAGAGATAGAGACACTGACAGAGACACACTGGGGGTGGTCCCAGCACGCTGTTGGAGGACTCCCGGTGCTGCAGTCGGTAAGTAGAAAATGTTTTATTTATTGATTTTTTTAAATTTTTTTTATTTTTTATTAATTTTTTTGGATTGATTTATTGGTTGATTTATTGATGTATTTATCATTTATTATTGATGATGGCTCTTTATTTGTAAAACTGAAGTGTTTAATGTTTGTAAACTTCCCTTTAAACCCCCCCCCCCATTCCCTACGCCTGATTTGTAACCTACACCTGATTTTCTAAAGTGTAGACAAGGTTTTTTCGAATGTACAAAAATCTTCACTTACTCCATTCTAAGTTAGTTTGGAGTAAGTTTTCACTGCCTAAACTTTGAAAACCGGCGTAAGTGGCCGGATACGCCCCCCTTTTGAAAAAAAAAATTCTGTTCCAAAGTGAAACTGTTCTAATGACTAGAACTGGAGCAAACTAAATGCCGAGAATTCAAATTTCTAAGATACTCCATTCTAAACCAGTTGCTCCAAAAAAACAGGAGCAACTCAGGCCGAAACTTGGCCCCAAAGAAAGGAAACGGCATGAGACGTGAATTGGCTAGGATAGACTGGAGAATGATACTTAAAGGGTTGACGGTGGATAGACAATGGCAGACATTTAAAGATCACATGGATGAACTACAACAATTGTACATCCCTGTGTGGAGTACAAATACAACAGGGAAGGTGGTTCAACCGTGGCTAACAAGGGAAATTAGAGAAAGTGTTAAATCCAAGGAAGAGGCATATAAATTGGCCAGAAAAAGCAGCAAACCTGAGGACTGGGAGAAATTTAGAATTCAGCAAAGGAGGACAAAGGGTTTAATTAGGAGGGGGAAAATAGAGTATGAGAGGAAGCTTGCCGGGAACATAAAAACTGACTGCAAAAGCTTCTATAGATATGTGAAGAGAAAAAGATTAGTTAAGACTAATGTAGGTCCCTTGCAGTCAGAATCAGGTGAATTCATAATGGGGAACAAGGAAATGGCAGACCAATTGAACAAATACTTTGGTTCTGTCTTCACTAAAGAAGACACGAATAACCTCCCAAAAATATTAGAGGACCGAGGGTCGAGCGCAAAGGGGGAACTGAGGGAAATCCTTATTAGTCAGGAAATGGTGTTAGGGAAACTGATGGGACTGAAGGCCGATAAATCCCCAGGGCCTGATAGTCTGCATCCCAGAGTACTTAAGGAAGTGGCCCTAGTAATAGTAGATGCATTGGTGATCATTTTCCAACATTCCATGGACTCTGGATCAGTTCCTATGGATTGGAGGGTAGCTAAGGTAACCCCACTTTTTAAAAAAGGAGGGAGAGAGAAAACAGGGAATTATAGACCGGTCAGCCTGACATCGGTGGTGGGGAAAATGCTGGATTCAATTATTAAAGGTGTAATAACAGCGCATTTGGAAAGCAGTGACAGAATCGGTCCAAGCCAGTATGGATTTATGAAAGGGAAATCATGCTTGAAGGGAGAACCAGTGGATGTGGTGTATTTGGACTTTCAAAAGGCTTTTGACAAGGTCCCACACAAGACATTAGTGTGCAAAATTAAGGCACATGGTATTGGGGGTAATGTATTGATGTGGATAGGGAACTGGTTGGCAGACAGGAAGCAAAGAGTGGGAATAAACGGGTCCTTTTCAGAATGGCAGGCAGTGACTAGTGGGGTACCGCAGGGCTCAGTGCTGGGACCCCAGCTATTTACAATATACATTAATGATTTAGATGAAGGAATTGAGTGTAATATCTCCAAGTTTGCAGATGACACTAAGCTGGGTGGCGGTGTGAGCTGTGAGGAGGATGCTAAGAGGCTGCAGGGTGACTTGGACAGGTTAAGTGAATGGGTAAATGCATGGCAGATGCAGTATAATGTGGATAAATATGAGGTTATCCACTTTGCAGGCAAAAACATGAAGGCAGATTATTATCTGAATGATGACAGATTAGGAAAAGGGGAGGTGCAACGAGACCTGGGTGTCATGGTACATCAGTCATTGAAGGTAGGCATGCAGGTACAGCAGGCGGTGAAGAAAGCAAATGGTATGTTGGCCTTCATAGCGAGTGGATTTGAGTATAGGAGCAGGGAGGTCTTACTGCAGTTGTACAGGGCCTTGGTGAGGCCTCACCTGGAATATTGTGTTCAGTTTTGGTCACCTAATCTGAGGAAGGACATTCTTGCTATTGAGGGAGTGCAGCGAAGGTTCACCAGACTGATTCTCGGGATGGTAGGACTGACATATGAAGAAAGACTGGATCGACTAGGCTTATACTCACTGGAATTTAGAAGAATGAGAGGGGATCTCATAGAAAGATATAAAATTCTGACAGGACTGGACAGGTTAGATGCAGGAAGAATGTTCCCGATGTTGGGGAAGTTCAGAACCAGGGGTCACAGTCTAAGGATAAGGGGTAAGCCATTTAGGACCGAGATGAGGAGAAACTTTTTCACCCAGCGAGTGGTGAACCTGTGGAATTCTCTACCACAGGAAGTTGTTGAGTCCAGTTCATTGGATATATTCAAATGGGACTTAAATGTGACCCTTACGGCTAAAGGGATCAGGGAATATGGAGAGAAGGAAGGGGTGGGGTACTGAGGTGAATGATCAGCCATGAACTCATTGAATGGCGGTGCAGACTCGAAGGGCCGAATGGCCTACTCCTGCACCTATTTTGCATGTTTCTATGTTTCTCGTGAAGATATGTGGTCCTCGCACATATTTGGTGAAGATGTTTGATAATGGATAGGTTAGGTTTGTTCATATTGATCATATTTTACCTACAGACATGGAAGGAGTTGAAGGTGGGAATGATTCAATTATTTCTGACTCATCGGATGGTTTTGATACACCAGTAGCAAATCCTAAATCCAATGTACTGGAAACAAATCCAGGAGAGAATCAGAATGTAAGTCTGAGTCCGAGTCAGGAAAACAAAGAGCCTGAAGTTAGAGTGAGTTCAAATGAAAATCATGGAAATTCCGTGGAGGAAAACGTTCCTCAGGATGAGCCTCGAATGAGTGTGAAATCGACACCATGTTTGGAAGGTTCTGTTCGAGAGCGAAGGTATCCTCTTCGAAACAGAAAACAAGTGGTAAAGTTAAATTTGCAAATATGGCCAAATAAGTCCATATCTTTTGTTATGTATAAACATGCAAGTTATGTATGCTGTTTGTTATAATAACTTCTTCATTAAGGAGGGAGAAGTATAATGTCTGTAAGCTTGTAATGTTGTAGCTCCACACTGTGGATGTGGACGTATTGTGTTACTGCAACTAAAGGTGAATAAATGAGTCAGCAGACCAGAAGCTTCCGGAACTTCTGAGATGCTGTCTGCCATTATGGAAAGTTGTGTGTGCTGTGCTCTGTGAATATATCACATCGTGCATATGCTGTGTGTAGCGCTGGACTCACCTTGTGACCCTAGCACCCGCTTCTCCTCTAATAACCTCTAATAACCTAATAACCACAGAGGCCGGAAGGTGGGGGCATGGGCATCCTACATCTGGTGCTTCGGAGCTCCGATTCTCGCCCGTCAATCCGACTGGGTCTGTTCTCCTCGGATGAGAGCGCAGACTTCGAGGAACCTGCATCGCCACGCTCCAGAAGCCATTCCACCCTAAGGCCATCTAGTGGTCCTCCGGTCATTCCCGCCTCCACTCTGGAGGTCCCGGCCCCAAGCACCTCGCCACAGGCCACCTCATTTGTCCCCAGGACCCCCGCGGAGGCCTCGTGGACGCAGCAGGTCTGTTCCACGAGCGCCACGTGAGAGCGGAGAAGTGGTACAGTTGTCCAGGAGGACTGTAGACATTGGTGACCAGCTCATCGAAGCATTGGGGGGGGCATATCCCGACAGCTGGCCACCGTGACTGAGTACATTCCGCGGATGGCGGAGGCCCTGGATGCGATAGCCAGGAACACTGCTGGCACAGGCCTCCCAGTGGTCCCAGAACGCGGCACTTCACCCCTAGGTTCCGCACCACCACTGCGAGCGACAGATGAGAGCAAGGACCAAGATCCTGTTTCTGCATCAGAGAATGTTGCCCCCTTGGCAGACCCCGCTCCCGTACCCGTGCAAACACCGTCTCTGCCTTCATCCCTCCCAATGAGGCACTGCCTGAGGAGCCCCTCGGCCAGGCGCCGTGCAGCGAGGAGGGGAAGGGGTAGAGATGGGGAGAAGAAGGGAAGGGGGGAAGGAAAGTGAGGTGTAAGTCCGCAGGTGATGGCTGTGTTATATCTCCATCTGGGTGTTTGCAATTTGTTGTAATTTATGAGGGAGGGGTCCACCCTCCTGCTTTGCCTTTGTATTCTGTGTTGCTGGACATGTTGAACATTTGATTGATGTCAATGGTGGAAAAAGTGGGGTGTGGGCAGGGGTTGGGTGTTATTGCCTGTGATACTTATGATTTCAGACCAATGTTGGTATAAAATGTTTTTTATTGAACATATCCTTGTTGCGCATTGTCTCAGATAGCTGGACCGTTACACACCGGTGATTCCTTAACATCAAAGGGTTAAATACAACTTAACTTCAATCAACGTAAACTTTAACTGGCCCCAAGGTGATGGGCACCATTAATGTCTGAGCTGTACACACACAGCAGTGTGTCAGCGTTCTCACTCACATCAGCGTTCTTTCAGGCAAATCGTTCAGATATCAGCTCCTCACGTAAGAGTCTTGCAGCTATGTAGCCACCACGGGCCCTTTCCTGTGGTCTGGAGGGGGTTGTGGGCATGGTTGCATAGTCAGCCTGATTGTCTGGCCCTAGGTCAGCGTCCAGCCCCTTGTCATCCTCTTCCTCTCTCTCCTGAAGTGAAGTATCAGTCCCTTCTGGCAATTCATGGCCCTCCTGACGGCCAGATTGTGCAACATGGAGCACACGACCACGAATTTAGCTACTTGCTCAGGGTTGTATTGTCGCTCCCCTCCTGAGTGGTCCAGACATCTGAAGCGCTGCTTTAGCACAGTTATTGTTTTCTGGACCACATTGCGTGTGTCTCTGTGGCTCCGGTTGTATCAGTTCTTGGGTGTCACGCAGGGGGGGTCATCAGCCAATAGACTAGGCCGTATCAGTTATCACCAAGCATCCAGCACTGTCCTTGTGGCTGACTCTTAAAGATGTCAGAGACAGCGCTCTCACGCAGGATTAAGCCTCATCGAAGGTGCCCGGACATTTGGCATTCACTGCCATTATGATCTGGTTGTGGTCGACAACTGGTTGGACCTTCAGGGAGTGAATTCCTTTTCTGTTACGAAAACGCTCTGGGTCCTGAGAAGGTGCCCGCATGGCGATGTGAGTACACTGTGTAGCTCCCTGCACCCTGGGGAACTTAGCAATGCGGTACAATGCTCCAGCCCTGTCAGTCTGAGCTTCCCTGGTCATGGGGAAGCTGAGAAAGACCATCCTTCTCGCGTACAGGGCCTCCGTGACCTGTCTAATGCAGCGATGGGTTACATGGTGAGACAGACGGCAAATTCCGACCGCGGAGGCCCGGAAGGAACCGGACGCGTAGAAAGACAGTGTCGCGGTGATCTTGACCTCGACCGACACTGATGTCCTGATGGCAGGCTGCATATGTGGCCTGAGGAGCTCACATATTTCATTGATCACCACCTTGTGGAAGTGCAGTCCCCGAAGGCAGGTGTGATCGGACACGTCGAGGTAAGACCTCTTTTAGAAACAGAGAAACATAGAAAATAGGTGCAGGAGTAGGCCATTCGGCCCTTCGAGCCTGCACCGCCATTCAATCAGATCATGGCTGATCATTCCCTCAGTACCCCTTTCCTGCTTTCTCTCCATACCCCTTGATCCCTTTAGCCGTAAGGGCCATATCTAACTCCCTTTTGAATATATCCAATGAACTGGCATCAACAACTCTCTGCGGCAGGGAATTCCACAGGTTCACAACTCTCTGAGTGAAGAAGTTTCTCCTCATCTCAGTCCTAAATGGCTTACCCCTTATCCTTAGACTGTGACCCCTGGTTCTGGATTTCCCCAACATCGGGAACATTCTTCCTGCATCTAACCTGTCCAGTCCCGTCAGAATTTTATATGTTTCTATGAGATCCCCCCTCATCCTTCTAAACGCCAGTGAATACAGGCCCAGTCGATCCAGTCTCTCCTCATATGTCAGTCCCGCCATCCCGGGAATCAGTCTGGTGAACCTTTGCTGCACTCCCTCAATAGCAAGAATGTCCTTCCTCAGATTAGGAGACCAAAACTGAACACAATATTCCAGGTGTGGCCTCACCAAGGCCCTGTACAACTGCAGTAAGACCTCCCTGCTCCTATACTCAAATCCCCTCGCTATGAAGGCCAACATACCAGTTGCCTTCTTCACTGCCTGCTGTACCTGCATGCCAACTTTCAATGACTGATGTACCATGACACCCAGGTCTCGTTGCACCTCCCCTTTTCCTAACCTGCCGCCATTCAGATAATATTCTGCCTTCGTATTTTTGCCACCAAACTGGATAACCTCATATTTATCCACATTATACTACATCTGCCATGTATTTTCCCACTCATCTAACCTGTCCAAGTCACCCTGCAGTCTCTTAGCATCCTCCTCACAGCTCACACCGCCACCCAGCTTAGTGTCATCTGCAAACTTGGAGATATTACACTCAATTTCTTCATCCAAATCATTGATGTATATTGTAAATAGCTGGGGTCCCAGCACTGAGCCCTGCGGCACTCCACTAGTCACTGCCTGCCATTCTGAATAGGACCCGTTTATCCCGACTCTCTGCTTCCTGTCTGCCAACCAGTTCTTTATCCACATCAGTACATTACCCCCAATACCATGTGCTTTAATTTTGCACACCAATCTCTTGTGTGGGACCTTGTCAAAAGCATTTTGAAAGTCCAAATACACCACATCCACTGGTTCTCCCTTGTCCACACTACTAGTTACATCCTCAAAAAATCTAGAAGATTTGTTAAGCATGATTTCCCTTTCACAAATCCATGTTGACTTGGACCGATCCTGTCACTGCTTTCCAACTGCGCTGTTATTTCATCTTTAAGAATTGATTTCAGCATTTTCCCCACTACTGATGTCAGGCTAACCGGTCTATAATTACCAGCTTTCTCTCCACCTCCTTTTTTAAAAAGTGGCGTTACATTAGCTACCATCCAATCCATAGGAACTGAACCAGAGTTGATAGACTGTTGGAAAATGATCACTATTTCTAGGGTCACTTCCTTAGGTACGCTGGGATGCAGACTATCAGGCCCCGGGGATTTATCGGCCTTCAATCCCGTCAATTTCCCTAACACAATTTCCTGCCTAATAAGGATATCCTTCACTTCCTCCTTCTCACTAGACCCTCGGTCCCCTAGTACATCCGGAAAGTTATTTGTGTCTTCCTTCGTGAAGACAGAACCAAAGTATTTGTTCAACTGGTTTGCCATTTCTTTGTTCCCCATTATAAATTCACCTGAATCTGACTGCAAGGGACCTACATTTGTCTTCACTAATCTTTTTCTCTTCACATATCTATAAAAGCTTTTGCAGTCAGTTTTTATGTTCCCGGCAAGCTTCCTCTCATACTCTATTTTCCCCTTCCTAATTAAACCCTTAGTCCTCCTCTGCTGAATTTTAAATTCCTCCCAGTTCTCAGGTTTGCTGCTTTTTCAGGCCAATTTATATGCCTCTTCCTTGGATTTAACACTATCCTTAATTTCTCTTGTTAGTCACGGTTGAGCCACCTTCCCCGTTTTATTTTTACTCCAGCCAGGGGTGTACAATTGCTAAAGTTCATCCATGTGATCTTTAAATGTTTGCCATTGCTTATCCACTGTCAACCCTTTAAGTATCATTTACCAGTCTATTCAAGCCAATTCGCGTCTCATACTATCGAAGTTACCTTTCTTTAAGTTCAGGACCCTAGTCTCTGAATTAACTGTGTCACTCTCCATCTTAATAAAGAATTCTACCATGTTATGGTCACTCTTCCCCAATGGGCCTCGCATAACAAAATTGCTAATTAGTCCTTTCTCATTACACATCACCCAGTCTAGGATGGCCAGCTCTCGAGTTGGCTCCTCGACATAAGAACATAAGAACATAAGAACATAATAATTAGGAACAGGAGTAGGCCATCTAGCCCCTCGAGCCTGCTCCGCCATTCAACAAGATCATGGCTGATCTGACCGTGGACTCAGCTCCTCTTACCCGCCCTCTCTCCGTAACCCTTAATTCCCTTATTGGTTAAAAATCTCTTTATCTGTGACCTGAATACATTCAATGAGCTAGCCTCAACTGCTTCCTTGGGCAGAGAATGCCACAGATTCACAACCCTCTGGGAGAAGAAATTCCTTCTCAACTCGGTTTTAAATTGGCTCCCCCGTATTTTGAGGCTGTGGCCCCTAGTTCTAGTCTCCCCGACCAGTGGAAACAACCTCTCTGCCTCGATCTTGTCTATCCCTTTCATTATTTTAAATGTTTCTATAAGATCACCCCTCATCCTTCTGAACTCCAACGAGTAAAAACCCAGTCTACTCAATCTATCACCATAAGGTAACCCCCTCATCTCCGGAATCAGCCGAGTGAATCATCTCTGTACCCCCTCCAAAGCTAGTATATCCTTCCTTAAGTAACGTGACCAAAACTGCACGCAGTACTCCAGGTGCGGCCTCACCAATACTCTGTACAGTTGCAGCAGGACCTCCCTGCTTTTGTACTCCATCCCTCTCGCAATGAAGGCCAACATTCCATTCGCCTTCCTGATTACCTGCTGCACCTGCAAACTAACCTTTTGGGATTCATGCACAAGGACCCCCAGGTCCCTTTGCACCGCAGCATGTTGTAATTTCTCCCCATTCAAATAATATTCCCTTTTACTGTTTTTTTTCCCAAGGTGGATGACCTTACATTTTCCGACATTGTATTCCATCTGCCAAAACTTAGCCCATTCGCTTAACCTATCCAAATCTCCTTGCAGCCTCTCTGAGTCCTCCACACAACCCGCTTTCCCACTAATCTTTGTGTCATCTGCAAATTTTGTTACACTACACTCTGTCCCCTCTTCCAGGTCATCTATGTATATTGTAAACAGTTGTGGTCCCAGCACCGATCCCTGTGGCACACCACTAACCACTGATTTCCAACCCGAAAAGGACCCATTTATCCTGACTCTCTGCTTTCTGTTCGCCAGCCAATTCTCTATCCATGCTAATACATTTCCTCTGACTCCGCGTACCTTTATCTTCTGCAGTAACCTTTTGTGTGGCACCTTATCGAATGCCTTCTGAAAATCTAAATACACCACATCCATCGGTACACCTCTATCCACAATGCTCGTTATATCCTCAAAGAATTCCAGTAAATTAGTTAAACATGATTTCCCCTTCATGAATCCATGCTGCGTCTGCTTGATTGCACTATTCCTATCTAGATGTCCCGCTATTTCTTCCTTAATGATAGTTTCAAGCATTTTCCCCACTACAGATGTTAAACTAACCGGCCTATAGTTACCTGCCTTTTGTCTGCCCCCTTTTTTAAACAGAGGCGTTACATTAGCTGCTTTCCAATCCGCTGGTACCTCCCCAGAGTCCAGAGAATTTTGGTAGATTATAACGAATACATCTGCTATAACTTCCGCCATCTCTTTTAATACCCTGGGATGCATTTCATCAGGACCAGGGGACTTGTCTACCTTCAGTCCCATTAGTCTGTCCAGCACTACCCCCCTAGTGATAGTGATTGTCTCAAGGTCCTCCCTTCCCACATTCCTGTGACCAGCAATTTCTGGCATGGTTTTTGTGTCTTCCACTGTGAAGACCGGAGCAAAATAATTGTTTAAGGTCTCAGCCATTTCCACATTTCCCATTATTAAATCCCCCTTCTCATTTTCTAAGGGACCAACATTTACTTTACTCACTCTTTTCCGTTTTATATATCTGTAAAAACTTTTACTATCTGTTTTTATGTTTTGCACAAGTTTACCTTCGTAATCTATCTTTCCTTTCTTTATTGCTTTCTTAGTCATTCTTTGCTGTCGTTTAAAATTTTCCCAATCTTCTATTTTCCCACTAACATTGGCCATCTTATATGCATTGGTTTTTAATTTGATACGCTCCTTTATTTTCTTGGTTATCCACGGCTGGTTATCCCTTCTCTTACCGCCCTTCTTTTTCACTGGAATATATTTTTGTTGAGCACTATGAAAGAGCTCCTTAAAAGTCCTCCACTGTTCCTCAATTGTGCCACCGTTTAGTCTGTGTTTCCAGCCTACTTTAGCCAACTCTGCCCTCATCCCACTGTAGTCCCCTTTGTTTAAGCATAGTACGCTCGTTTCTGACACAACTTCCTCATCCTCAATCTGTATTACAAATTCAACCATACTGTGATCACTCATTCTGAGAGGATCTTTTACTAGGAGATCGTTTATTATTCCTGTCTCATTACACAGGACCAGATCTAAGATAGCTTGCTCCCTTGTAGGTTCTGTAACATACAGTTCTAAGAAACAATCCCGTATGCATTCTATGAATTCCTCCTCCAGGCTACCCCGTGCTATTTGATTTGACCAATCGATATGTAGGTTAAAATCCCCCATGATTACTGCCGTTCCTTTTTCACATGCCTCCATTATTCCCTTGATTATTGCCCGCCCCACCGTGAAGTTATTATTTGGGGGCCTATAAACTACGCCCACCAGTGACTTTTTCCCCTTACTATCTCTAATCTCCAGCCACAATGATTCAACATTTTGTTCATTAGAGCCAATATCGTCTCTCACAACTGCCCTGATATCATCCTTTATTAACAGAGCTACCCCACCTCCTTTCCCTTCTTGTCTATCTTTCCGAATCGTCAGATACCCCTGTATGTTTAATTCCCAGTCTTGGCCACCCTGCAACCATGTTTCTGTAATGGCCACCAAATCATACCCATTTGTAATGATTTGTGCCGTCAACTCATTTACTTTATTTTGAATGCTGCGCGCGTTTAGGTAGATTGTTTTAATACTAGTTTTTAAACCATGATTTTTAGTTTTGACCCCTCCTGCAGCCCCTTTATATTCAGTGGCTCTTTTTGTTTTTTGCCTTGGGTTTCTCTGCCCTCCACTTTTACTCATCTCCTTTCTGTCTTTTGCTTTTGTCTCCATTTTGTTTCCCTCTATCTCCCTGCATTGATTCCCATCCCCCTGCCATATTAGTTTAACTCCTCCCCAACAGCACTAGCAAACACTCCCCCTAGGACATTGGTTCCAGTCCTGCCCAGGTGCAGACCGTCCGGTTTGTACTGGTCCCACCTCCCCCAGAACCGGTTCCAATGCCCCACGAATTTGAATTCCTCCCTGCTGCACCACTGCTCAAGCCACGTATTCATCTGAGCTATCCTGCGATTCCCACTCTGACTAGCACGTGGCACTGGTAGCAATCCTGAGATTACTACTTTTGAGGTCCTACATTTTAGTTGAGCTCCTAGCTCCTTAAATTCGTTTCGTAGGACCTCATCCCTTTTTTTACCTATATCGTTGGTACCAATGTGCACCACGACAACTGGCTGTTCACCTCCCTTTTCAGAATGTCCTGCACCCGCTCCGAGACATCCTTGACCCTTGCACCAGGGAGGCAACATACCATCCTGGAGTCTCGGTTGCGGCCGCAGAAACGCCTATCTATTCCCCTTACAATTGAATCCCCTATCACTATCGCTCTCCCACTCTTTTTCCTGCCCTTCTGTGCAGCAGAGCCAGCCACGGTGCCATGAACTTGGCTGCTGCTGCCCTCCCCTGGTGAGTCATCCCCCTCAACAGTACTCAAAACGGTGTATCTGTTTTGCAGTGGGATGACCGCAGGGGACTCCTGCTTACCTTCCTTGCACTACTCTTCCTGGTGGTCTTCCATTCCCTATCTGGCTGTGGACCCTTCACCTGAGGTAAGACCAACTCAAATAAACGTGCTTTTCACGTCATTCTCAGCATCGTGGATGCTCCAGAGTGAATCCACCCTCAGCTCCAACTCCGCAACGCGGTCTGTCAGGAGCTGGAGGCGGATACACTTCCCGCACATGTAGTCGTCAGGGACACCGGAAGTGTCCCTGAGTTCCCACATGGTACAGGAGGAGCATAACACGTGACCGAGCTCTCCTGCCATGACTTAACCCTTAGATACACTTAAATTGGCAACAACAATGTTAAAAGTTTACTCACTGTTATAGAAGAGAAAAAAGGAAAACTACTCACCAATCACCAGCCAATCACTTACCCCCTTGGCTGTGATGTCACCTTTCTGTTTCTTTCTACTTCTTTTTGCCTTCTCCCTGTAGCTGCACCGGTTCGCCTCTCCACGCACCTCCTCGACACTGCTCCTGACTCAGCGACGCACCTCCTCACGGACATATTGGTCCAGAAAACCATCCCTAATACACCCCAGGAAATCCCCACCCACCGTATTGCTACCAGTTTGGTTAGCCCAATCTATATATAGATTAAAGTCGCCCATGATAACTGCTGTACCTTTATTGCACACATCCCTAATTTCTTGTTTGATGCTGTCCCCAACCTCACTACTACTGTTTGGTGGTCTGTACACAACTCCCACTAGCGTTTTCTGCCCTTTGTTATTCCGCAGCTCCACCCATACAGACTCCACATCAGCCAAGCCAATGTCCTTCCTTACTATTGTGTTAATTTCCTCTTTAACCAGCAATGCTACCCTACCTCCTTTTCCTTTCTGTCTATCCTTCCTGAATGTTGAATACCCCTGGATGTTGAGTTCCCAGCCTTGGTCACCCTGGAGCCATGTCTCCGTGATGCCAATTATATCATATCCGTTAATTGCTGCCTGTGCAGTTAATTCGTCCACCTTATTATGAATTCTCCTCGCATTGAGGCACAGAGCCTTCAGGCTTGTCTTTTTAACACCCTTTGCCCTTTTAGAATTTTGCTGCAATGTGGCCCTTTTTGCTTTTTGCCTTGGGTTTCTCTGCCCTCCACTTTTACTTTTCTTCTTCCTATCTTTTGCATCTGCCCCCATTCTACTTCCCTATACGTGCAGGGTGTGTATGGTCTGGCCCTTTTCTTCATTCTGGCACGACTTAAATTGGGGACATAGTGATGTGCATCAGACGTTGAGCCATCTGCACTCTGCAGCATCTGCGTGTTAATCGACGCAGGCTGAGAAATGGCTGGCCCCATTGCATTGAAAGTATAATAGCGATTGGTCAGAAGCAATAATTTCCTCACTAGAATATACCGAGAGTAAACCGCCAATAGTCCAGAGTCTGAAAATATGTCTGTTGAGATGATCACTTCACCCGAGAAGAACTCCAGAGTCAATGAAAACGCCCCCGAAGTTGAAGCAGCCTTGCGAATGAAGCGACTTGCGATTTAAAAAATGGCAGCCACATCGCTGGCGCTAGTTCAGAACAGTTCCACTTTTTATGGGCGTTTTTTTGGGGGCGAGCGATATTGTGGGCGACATGTGTGCGAGGTGGTGAAAGTGACAGTGGCTGATCTCCTGGGCGTTAGTTTCGCCAAATGTGCTCTTTACGACAAAAAAAAGTGGGCGGGCGGTATTATTGAATGTCGGTGTTAATTCCGTGCGGAAAGTAACGCTGGCCGATATTATGGCCGTTGATTTCGCCCATTCTGATGATTCCGCCCCCCAAAAAAAGTGGGCGGGCGGGATTATTTTTTCCCGGCGTTACGCACATGGGCAAAGTAACGCTCGGCGATAAGTTGCCGAAAAATGCCCGTCAGTTTCCATTTTGTGGCTAAATGGGTGATATATGGGCATTATACGTAATTTCAGCGGTAACATGGACGTTAATTGGGCGTTAAGCCTGCAAAAAACGAGGAAACTCTAGCCCATAGAGTACATCATTAGTCAGTGTACAACATATAAATCGGTAAGCAAGCAACCACCATCAGTACCATTACAGCCATGGCAATGGTCTCCCAGGGTGTGGCAAAGGCTACATACAGGTGATTGATAGCCATTCGAAGTGGGTCGAGGTGTTTCTGATGCGGAAAATAACAACAAGTAAAACACTAGACAATTTGCAAAGATTATTTTCTTCATATGGCCTCCCAGAAGAGATTGTGTCTGATAATGGGCCACAATTTTGTTCGGAAGAATTGGCGCAGTTCTGGTGCAGAAACGGTGTGAAGCTTACCAAGGTTCCGTCATACCACCCTGCTTCAACTGGTGCAGCAGAGCGCACTGTACAAATTGTAAAACGTGCCCTCATCAAGCAAATGTTGGATCCAAATCCAAAGAAACAGCAGTTTGTCATTGGACCACAAATTGGCACACAATTTCTAATAACTTGTCATACAACTATTGGTAGAACACCAGAGAGTTGTTTCTCAAACAACAGCCACGAACCACATTGTTGAAGTCAAACTTGGCACAGCCAATGGAAGAGAAACAATGAAGACAGGAAGAGAATCGTGATAGAAGTAGAGTAGAAGAGAGAAGTGTGAAATTAAACCAGAAGATGAGAGTGAAGAACCATCACCATAAATGGTTAAAGTGGTTACCAGGAAGAGTGGTGAAGATATGTGGTCCTCGCACATATTTGGTCAAGTTGTTTTATCATGGACAGGTTAGGTTTATTCACATTGATCATATTTTACCTACAGACGTGGAAGGAGTTGGAAGTTGGAATGATTTGATACTTCTTGCATATCACCTGGTCTTGTTACAAGTCGAGTACCAGTAGCAAATCCTACATCAGGTGTACTAGAAACAAATCCAAGAGAAAGTCAGAATTTAAGTCTGAGTCCGTGTCAGGCAGACAAATAGTCTGAAGTTGCAGAGAGTCCAAATGTAGATCAAGGGGTATCCTTGGAGACAAACTCTCCTCAGGCTCAGCCTAGGATGAGTCTAAGTTTCACACCAAGTTCGAGAGTGAAGGTATCCCCTTTGAAACAGAAAACCAGTGGTTAAGTTTGATTTGTAAATATGGCAAAATAAGTCCATATCCTTTGTTGTGTGTAACCATGCAAGTTGTGTATGATGACTAGTTTGTTATAATTACTTCTTCATTAAGGAGGGAGAAGTGTCCTGTATAGCTCCGCCCAGTGGTCTGCTGCTCCACCTAGTGGACGGTGCTAATACAATCAAAGCATCATGTGACCGAGTCACCTGATGAGTTCCTGCAGAGCCATCTTGTAAGTGTGCGTTTGTGATGTCATAGAGAGTATCTCACAATGATACAGGAAGTGCGATTGATAATGAAGAAAGAAAGGGATCACCTCCGACCCCATCGTTGCCCAAGAGCCCCCCGTCTTCCTCGCCCGGGGAGGTGTCCGGCCTGCCTCATCCGTCCAGGAGCCCGCCTCGGGAGAGGCTCGAGGTCGAAGTGCCGGGTTCGGGGGCAGTTCGGGGCCCGGTCCCCCTCCAGATCACCGTTACCTACAAGACGGACCCCAGCAGCTTGACCATCCGCCAGTCCGCCTTTTCGTACCTCGCCGGGGAGGCTGGCCGGTGTCACCAGGGCGACTCGACTGAGCCCGCCCGGGGGGGCCTCCCCTCCCTCCCCTGGCGGAGCCGAGACGGGCGGGCCGGCATCGTCGGCCAGTGAGGAGGGGCTGCCCTCCGGCGGGTCCTGGATCTGGAGCATGGGCGCGCGCGAGCGGACCGAGCGCATCTGGAAGGCGGAGCTCTCGCCGTCGCCGCAGCAGCAGCAGCAGCGCCCCCTGGCGGCGGGCGCACAGGCCCCGCCTCCCGACGACAGCGATGGCGGTTCGGCCTCGCCCAGCTCGAGCCTGGGGCAGGAGTGGGCGTCGGCATCCATCCGGCTGGCCGCGAAAGCCAGCTTGGGCTGGGACCTCAGCTCCACGTCCGGCTCCTTCACCCCGTTGCCTGGCGACGGTGCCCTTGCCCTCGCCAGACCCGGGGGCTCGGCCAATGAGGCGGCATCTCCATCCGGTCCACGGTCGGCCGCCATCTTGGACGCCCCCGAGAGGGCTGCCATCTTGGACGTCCCGGATCCTGCCGCCATCTTGGACGTCCCGGATCCTGCCGCCATCTTGGACGCCCCCGAAAGAGCCGTCATCTTGGACGCCCCCGAAAGAGCCGCCATCTTGGACGCCCCCGAGAGGGCCGCCATCTTGGACGTCCCGGATCTTGCCGCCATCTTGGACGTCCCGGATCTGACCGCCACCTTGGGCGTCCCGGATCTAGCCGCCATCTTGGACGTCCCGGATCTGGCCGCCATCTTGGACGGCCCCGAGCTGACGGCAGCTTTAGAATCTTCCGTGGCCTCAGAGGACGACACGTTGTACGCCGTTGCTTCCCTGACCGAGTTGGACCGCTGCCACCATCACCGTTCCCGGGCCGCCATCTTGCCCGTCACCGCGGAGGCGCCCCCGTTCGCTGCAGGCGGGCTCCCCGTCTGGCGGGGTGACTCGGCCAGCTGGGACGGCGGCCACGCCGCCTCGCTCATCGACCGCGCCCTCGACACCGCCACCTCCGCCACCTCGGGCGGAGGGCCGGGCTCCAGCCTCGGGTCTCCCGACGCCACGCAGGCGGCCAGCGAGGGCAAGGGCCTGGGCGCCGCCGTCCCGCACCCCGGCGCGGCCCCGGAGAGCGGGGGGCTGCCCGTCCGCGAGGACGCCGAGGGCGAGGGCCCCACCGCCGCCGCCATGCTAGCGGACCTTCTGGAGACCACCATGGCGTCGCTGCACTCCCAGGACCACCCACCGGCCGCCGTGACCGAGCCCCCCGTGGCAGAGAGCGACAACCCTTTCTCTATCGCGGCCGGCCTCGTCGCCAGGATTCTGACAACGATGGCGGCCCCCGGCGGCCCGAGTGCCGCCCCCAAAGCCGCCACGTCCGGCAGCGGGCCGGTGCTGCCCACTGGGGGCTCCACCTTCAGCTTCCCCAGTGACAGCCGGGGCGCAGCTCGCCCGGCCAGTCCCAGCAGGGCCATTGGCCCCATCCTGGACACTGAAGTGCTATCTCTATTGGCCGGCTCCACCAGCGACGGCCCAAACGCGGCTCGGCCGGCCAACACCGCCGGGGACATCGCCACGCCCTTCCGCCCCGCCGCCAGCCCTGTGACCGAAGGTCTGCGCACAAACCCAGAGGCCGACAACATCGCGATGGCCACCGGGGTCACTGAGGAAGTGCCTGCCACTGGTCATCCCAGCAGCCTCTGGAGCAACCAGCCAATCGCAACCCCAGGGTCCAGCACCACCGTGGACATCCCCGCGGACAATGAGACCACGTCTTCCCCTGGGGGTCTGCCTGCCTTCAGACGCTACGGCCCAGACGCGACTCAGCAAGTCAGCCTCACCCGGGACATTGGGACCAGCATGGAGACTCAAGGCTTATCTCCCGTAGGCGATTCGTCCAGCCTCATGACCGGTCAGGAGTCCAACACCACAGTAACGAGTGAGACGGCCATTGACAATGAGATGCTGTCTTTTACTGGGAATCCCTCTGGTTTAAGCCTCAAAGCTCCAGGAACAGTTCAACACGCCATCCTCACCAGGGACACTAGAACCATCGTGGACATGGTTGAGTTATCTCCTGTAGGTCCAGAATCCAACACCACAGTAACGAGTGAGACGGCCATTGACAATGAGACGCTGTCTTTTACTGGGAATCCCACTGGCTTAAGCCGCGAAGCTCCAGACACAGTTCAACAAGCCAGCATCTCCAGAGACACTGGAACCATCGTGGACATGGTTGAGTTATCTCCTGAAGGTCCAGAATCCAACACCACAGTAACGAGTGAGACGGCCATTGACAATGAGACGCTGTCTTTTACTGGGAATCCCTCTGGTTTAAGCCTCAAAGCTCCAGGAACAGTTCAACAAGCCATCCCCACCAGGGACACTAGAACCATCGTGGACATGGTCGAGTTATCTCCTGTAGGTCCAGAATCCAACACCACAGTAACGAGTGAGACGGCCATTGACAATGAGACGCTGTCTTTTACTGGGAATCCCTCTGGTTTAAGCCTCAAAGCTCCAGGAACAGTTCAACAAGCCATCCCCACCAGGGACACTAGAACCATCATGGACATGGTCGAGTTATCTCCTGTAGGTCCAGAAACCAGCCTCTTGCCGGATGGCCGACACACGCCAAACACAACCCCAGTGTCCAACACCGGCAGAGACAATGTGACCATCGTGGGCTCCGAGGAGACGCCCTCCTCCGATCATCCCACCAGCCTCTTGAGTGGCGGTGCGAAGGCAGCTCCAGAATTCATCGTGGATTCAGCGGACATCAGCGTGGACAACGAGGCCATGTCCTCCACTGGGGATCTTCCCGGCTTTAGAAGCGACGGCCCAGACCCAACTCAGCAAGGCAGCATCGCCCGGGACATTGGGAGCATCATGGACACCAATGAAAAATCCATCGTGGATAATCCCAGCAGCCTCTTGAGTGACGGTCCAACCACAACTTCAGAATCTAACGCCAGCAGAGACATTGGGACCACCTTGGAGACCGAGGCGATATCTCCTGCAGGCGATTCGTCCAGCCTCATGAGCGACGGTCCAATGATGGGTCAGGAATCCAGCACCACAGTAACGACTGGGACCGCCATAGACAGCTGGACCTTTACTGGGGAACCCATTGGCTTAAGCCTCAAAGCTCTCGAAACAGCTGAACAAGTCAGCAGCTCCAGGGACATTGGAACCCTAAGGGACTTCGCGGAGATAACTCCCGTGGATGATCCCAGCAGCCTGTTGAGTGACACTCCAAACAAACCTCTAGAATCCAACACCAGCCGAGATATTGGGACCACCATGGAGACCGAGGCGATATCTCCCGTAGGTGATTCGTCTAGCCTCATGAGCGACGGTCCAATGATGGGTCAGGAATCCAGCACCACAGTAACGAGTGAGACCGCCATAGACAACTGGACCTTGTCACTTACTGGGCATCCCATTGGCTTAAGCCCCAAAGCTCCAGAAACAGCTCAACAAGCCGGCATCTCCAGAGACACCGGAACCCTCATGGACATGGTTGAGATATCTCCTGTAGGTCTAGAAACCAACACTACAGTAACGAGTGAGAAGGCCATAGACCATGAGACGCTGTCCTTTACTGATGATCCCACTGGCTTAAGCAAAGCTCCAGACATAGTTCAACAAGCCAGCACCACCAGGGACACCAGAACCCTCATAGACATGGTTGAGATACCTCCTGTAGGTCTAGAATCCAACCTCTTGACTGATGGCCAAAACACGCCAAACACAACCCCAATGTCCAACACCAGCCGAGACAATGTGACCATCGTGGGCTCCGAGGAGATGCCTCCCTCCGGTCCTCCCACAGGCCTCTTGAGTGGCGGTGTGAATGCAGCTCCTGAATCCATCACCACAGCGGACATCAGCGTGGACAACGAGGCCGTGTCCTCCACTGGGGATCTTCCCGGCTTCAGAAGCGACGGTCCAGACCCAACTCAGCAAGGCAGCATCGCCCGGGACATCGCGGGCCTGGCGGTGATACCTCCCGCGGGTTCTCCCAGCAGCCTCTTGAGTGACGGTGCCAACACACCTCCCGAGTCCAGTGTCAGCTGGAGCACTGCGGCCACCATGGGCTCTGAGGCTGCATCTCCCTCCGGTCATCCCGCCACCCCTGTGAGCGATGGTCCAAACCCAACTCCCGACTCCAACACCAATGGCGACGAGTTTGTGGCCGTTGTGGACGCCGAGGAGAGGCCGTCCATGGGCCACCCCGCCGGCCCCCAGCGAGCCGGTCCGAACTGGGCTCGGGAATCGGACGCGGCCGTCGTCAGCGAGGCCGCGCCTGTTTTTTGGCATCGCGCCGGCTCCAGAGGTCCCATCGCAGCTCAGCCAGCCGGCGACAGGGGAGCCTCAGCGGGCCGGGAGCGGGAGAGCCCCGCGCACTCCCCTGGGGCAGGGGGCAACGAGGACGTGGCCAGCCTCACCGTCGGCGCCCCCGGCACCTCCCGCCGGTCCGTCAGCGTGGTGGTCAGCAAGAAGGTGTCTGCCGCCGGAGAGACCTTCACCGTGGAGGTCAGCATCCTGGGACTGGCCGGGTCAGAGGTCGGCGCGCCGGAGTCCCGCCGGCCCGCCCCGACCCCGGCTGCCCCACCCCCGCCCCTCAGCATCACCCCGCCCCCCAGACCCCCCCAGCCCACCGCCTACCACACGGACATCCTGCGAGACCCGAGCGACCCGCCCACCTCAGACCCCGCCGGCGGACGGCGGGGCAGCGACTCGGTGCGCTGCCCACCCTCCCCCGCCCTGCCCGGGCTCAGCGGCGGGGGCGTGCTGAGGGCGGCCTCTCCCAGGTCCGGGGCCTTGGGAGTCTCGCAACCCCCGCCCCAGTTCTGTGCCGGCGAGGAGGAGGAGCAGGAGGAGGGCGCAATGGGGCTGGAATTTGCCCCCTCGGACTCGGACCTGATGGACGTGTCCTGGGACGACGTGGAATACTGGGAGACCTTTTATTACATCTCCCTGGTGGCCGCCCGTGAGCTGCTACGCCGGCGGAAGCAGATGTGGGCCAGGAAGCAGAAGTGACCGGTGGCCATCTTGGATCGACCTCATCAAGATGGCCGACAATGTAAATATTGGAAGAATTTTACAGCCAATCGTGGTGGGGGTTGTCAAAAAAAGAAAATTCAAGGCCTGCTCGAATTATTTAATGTATTATTTATTTACAAAAAAAAAAAAATTGTTATATTCACTTTATTTACGCGTTTTTCTTCCTGTTTTGCCTTCCGGACATCGGTGCCAACTCTGTCCTCTTATAGCCACTTTGGACCTCTTTATTGGCCAACCTGTAGGGGTTGCCACTCAGTCGCCCCAGTGGCACAAAGTGAGGGAAACATAAAATGTTATGGCAAGTGCCCCAGGGCAGCCCTCATATTATAAATAAACACTGTAACCGTGGTTACAACAGCAACAGCACACGCATAAAATTGCAACCAAAGTCAAAGACTGTGGATGCTGGAAGTCTGAAATAAAAACAAAAATGCTCAGCGGGTCAGGCAGCATCTGTGGGAGAGAGAAACAGAGTTAACGTTTCAGGCCGATGACCCAGGTAATGAGATAGGGTGTATTAGTAATCTGATAGTGAAGGATCCTCTAGGGAAGAGTGATCATAGCATGTTAGAATTTCAAATTCAGTTTGAGGGTGAGAATCTTGGGTCTCAAGCTAATGTCCTCAACTTAAATAAAGGCAATTACAAAGGTGTGAAGACAGAGTTTGCTAAAAATGGACTGGGAAAATAGATTAAAGGGTAAGACGGTAGATGAGCAGTGGCAGACAGTTAAGGAGTAATTTCATAACTCTCAGCAGAGATATGTTCCAGTGAGAAAGACTCTGAGAGAAGGGTAACTAAGGAAATTAAGGCTGGTATCAAATTGAAAACAAAAGCATACAATGTTGTGAAGATTAGTGGGAGGCCAGTGGATTGGGAAATCTTTAGAAACCAGCAAAGGACGACTAAAGAAAATAATAAAGAGGGAGAAGATAGATTATGAGAGCAAACTAGCAGGAAATATAAAAACAGACAGGAAGAGTTTCTGCAGGGACATACAAAGGAAGAGAGTGGCGAAAGTAAATGTTGGTCCCTTAGAGGATGAGACTGGGGAATTAATAATGGGAAACGGGGAAATGGCAGAGACTTTGAAGAAATATTTTGTAGAAGACACTAAAAGCATCCCAATAGTGGATAATCAAGGGACAAGAGGGAGCAACGCACTTAAAACAATCACTATCACGAGAGAAAAAGTATGAGGCAAACTAATGGGACTAAAGGCGGACAAGTCCCCTGGGCCTGATGGCTTATATCCCAGGGTCTTAACAGAAGTGGCTACAGAGATAGTGGATGCATTGGTTGTAATCTACCAAAATTCCCTGGATTCTGGGGAGGTCCCAGCAGGCTGGAAAACCACAAATGTAACGCCCCTATTCAAGAAAGGAGGGAGACAGAACGCAGGAAACTATAGACCAGTTAGCCTAACATCTGTCGTTGGGAAAATGCTGGAGTCCATTATTAAGGAAGTTATTATATCTGTAATGTACCTATGAATGCCTTCTGGAAATCCAAATACACCATATCTACTGGTTCCCCCTTATCCACCCTGTTCGTTACATCCTCAAAGTACTCCAGCAAATTTGTCAAACACGATTTCTCTGTCATAAAACCATGCGGACTGTGCTTGACTGCATTATGATTTTCTAAATGTCCCGCTACTACTTCTCTTATATATTCAGACTATAGATATACTCTCTGTGTAGCCACTGTATAGTTGCATAAGATGGAGACTTGTTTACCTGATGTACTATCAATAAGGTTTACACTGTGTATATACATTCTGGCACCACTAGAGGGTGCAACTGGTGGAGACCGGGGTTTCCTGCCCTGGTGGCAGGGGCTGTATAAAAGCGGAGCCACCATGCCGCTGCCTCCCTCTGGAGTTGCAAAGAAAGGACCAAGGTCACGACAGTTTGAGTACAACACATTGCCTCGTGCCATACAAAAGGTTACTGCACACAATAAGAGCTCACGGGGTTGGAGGTAATATATCAACATGGATAGAGGATTGGTTAACTAACAGAAGACAGAGAGTCGGGATAAATGGGTCAGTTTCAGCTTGGAAAATTGGAACTAGTGGGGTACCACAGGGGATCAGTGCTGGGGCCTCAACTATTTACAATCTATATTAATGACTTGGGTGAAGGGACCGGGTGTAATGTAGCCAAGTTTGCTGACGATACAAAGATGGGCGGGAAAGCAAGTTGTGAGAAGGACACAAAGAATCTGCAAAGGGATAGAGACAGGCTCAGTGAGTGGGCAAAAATGTGGCAGATGGGAGTATAACGTGGGAAAATATGAGGTTATCCACTTTGGTAGGAAGAATAAAAAAGCAAATTATTGGCCCTGAAATTCCGACATCCCTGGTCCCGTACAAAGTTTCTACGGATCCGGGAAGGCATCGGAAAAAACAGTTTTCAGCGGGCAAGTTTTTGGCTTGACAGATCTTGCGCATATCAGGAACGAGGACAATTGCAGGGCAAGATTTCAAATATTTACAAATATCTTGCCCTGCAAATTGTCCTTAAAAATCTTGCGCCTGCAAAAGCAGGTGTATAGCCTACTTTTACAGGCGTAAGAGTTTAAAAATATACAGAAAAAACATGATTAAAATAAAAATTAGAAAACACATTTATGTTAAAACCCTGCCCACTCAGATAATTTTTTTTTTTAAATTGGGAATTTTTTTAATTTAAAAAAAAGTAACATTTTTAATTTCTATTAGTTTATTGTGCGAGGTGTGTTTTAAATTTTTTGCGTAGTCTTTGTGCGTTTTGGGGTTTTTCTTATTCACAGTATAGGAGATTTGTAACTTACGAATCCCTCCTCGGAATTTCAGGGCCATTATTTAAATGGAGAGAGACTACAAAGTGCTGCAGTACAGAGAGACCTGGGGGTCCTTGTGCATGAAACATAAAAAGTTAGTATGCAAGTACAGCAAGTGATCAGGAAGGCCAATGGAATGTTGGCCTTTATTGCAAAGGGGGATAGAGTATAAAAGCAGAGAAGTCCTGCTACAACTGTACAGGGGATTGGTGAGGCCACACCTGGAGTACTGCGTGCAGTTTTGGTCTCTGCATTTAAGGAAGGAGATACTTGCATTGGAGGCAGTTCAGAGAAGGTTCACTCGGTTGATTCCAGAGATGAGGGGGTTGACTTATAAAGAAAGGTTGAGTAGGTTGGGCCTCTACTCATTGGAGTTCAGAAGAATGAGAGGTGATCTTATTGAAACGTATAAGATTCTGAGGGGGCTCGACAAGGTGGATGCAGAGAGGATGTTTCCCCTCGTGGGGGAATCTAGAACTAGGGGATATAGTCTCAGAATAAGAGGCTGCCCATTTAAAACAGAAATGAGGAGGAATTTCTTCTCTCAAAGGGTTGGGAATCTGTAGAATTCTCTGCCCCAGAGAGCTGTGGAGGCTGGGTCATTGAATATATTTAAGGTGGAGATAGACAGATTTTTGAGCGATAAGGGAAGTGAAGTTGAGGCCAAGATCATGTTAAATTGGGCAGTGTAGGGGGAGCTTTACTCTGTATCTAACCCGTGCTGTACCTGCCCTGGGAGTTTTTGATGGGACAGTGTAGAGGGAGCTTTACTCTGTATCTAACCCGTGCTGTACCTGCCCTGGGAGTGTTTGATGGGACAGTGTAGAGGGAGCTTTACTCTGTATCTAACCCCGTGCTGTACCTGCCCTGGGAGTGTTTGATGTGACAGTGTAGAGGGAGCTTTACTCTGTATCGAACCCCGTGCTGTACCTGCCCTGGGAGTGTTTGATGGGACAGTGTAGAGGGAGCTTTACTCTACATCTAACCCCATGCTCTACCTGCCCTGGGAGTGTTTGATGGGACAGTGTAGAGGGAGCTTTACTCTGTATCTAACCCGTTCTGTACCTGCTCTGGGAGTGTTTGATGGGACAGTGTAGAGGGAGTTTTACTCTGTATCTAACCCGTGCTGTACTTACCCTGGGAGTGTATGATGGGACAGTGTAGAGGGAGCTTTACTATGTCTCTAACCTGTGCTGTACCTGCCCTGGGAGTGTTTGATGGGACAGTGTAGAGGGAGCTTTACTCTGTATCTTACCCCGTGCTGTACCTGCCCTGGGAGTGTTTGATGGGAAAGTGTAGAGGGAGCTTTACTCTGTATCTAACCCCATGCTGTACCTGCCCTGGTAGTGTTTGATCAGACAGTGTAGAGGGAGCTTTACTCTGTATCTAACTCCATGCTGTACCTGCCCTGGGAGTGTTTGATGGGACAGTGTAGAGGGAGCTTTATTCTGTATCGAACCACATGCTGTACCTATCCTGAGAGTGTTTGATGGGACAGTGTAGAGGGAGCTTTACTCTGTATCTAACCCGTGCTGTACCTGCCCTGGGAGTGTTTGATGGGACAGTGTAGAGGGAGCTTTACTCTGTATCTAACCCCGTGCTGTACCTGTCCTGGGAGTGTTTGGTGGGACAGTGTAGAGGGAGCTTTACTCTGTATCTAACCCCGTGCTGTACCTGTCCTGGGAATGTTTGATGGGACAGTGTAGAGGGAACTTTACTCTGTATCTAACCCCCTGTACCTGCCCTGGGAGTGTGTGATGGGACAGTGTAGAGGGAGCTTTACTCTGTATCTAACCCCGTGCTGTACCTGCCCTGGGAGTGTTTGATGGGACAGTGTAGAGGGAGCTTTACTCTGTATCTAACCCCGTGCTGTACCTGCCCTGGGAGTGTTTGATGGGACAGTGTAGAGGGAGCTTTACTCTGTATCTAACCCCGAGCTGTACCTGTCCTGGGAGTATTTGATGGGACAGTGGAGAGGGAGCTTTACTCTGTATCTAACCCCGTGCTGTACCTGCCCTGGGAGTGTTTGATGTGACAGTGTAGAGGGAGCTTTACTCTGTATCTAACCCCGTGCTGTACCTGCCCTGGGAGTGTTTGATGGGACAGTGTAGAGGGAGTTTTACTCTGTATCAAACCCCGTGCTGTACCTGCCCTGGGAGTGTTTGATGGGACAGTGTAGAGGGAGCTTTACTCTGTATCTAACCCGTTCTGTACCTGCTCTGGGAGTGTTTGATGGGACAGTGTAGAGGGAGTTTTACTCTGTATCTAACCCGTGCTGTACTTGCCCTGGGAGTGTATGATGGGACAGTGTAGAGGGAGCTTTACTGTGTCTCTAACCTGTGCTGTACCTGCCCTGGGAGTGTTTGATGGGACAGTGTAGCGGGAGCTTTACTCTGTATATAACCCCATGCCCTGGGAGTGTTTGATGGGACAGTGTAGAGGGAGCTTTACTCTGTATCTAACCCCATGCTGTACCTGCCCTGGGTGTGTTTGATGGGACAGTGTAGAGGGAGCTTTACTCTGTATCTAACCCCGTGCTGTACCTGCCCTGGGAGTGTTTGATGGGACAGTGTAGAGGGAGCTTTACTCTGTATCTAACTCCATGCTGTACCTGCCCTAGGAGTGTTTGATGGGACAGTGTAGAGGGAGCTTTACTCTGCATCTAACCCCATGCCCTGGGAGTGTTTGATGGGACAGTGTAGAGGGAGCTTTACTCTGTATCTAATCCCGTGCTGTACCTACCCTGAGAGTGTTTGATGGGACAGTGTAGAGGGAGCTTTACTCTGTATCTAACCCCATGCTGTACGTACCCTGAGAGTGTTTGATCTGACAGTGTAGAGGGAGCTTTACTCTGTATCTAACTCCATGCTGTACCTGCCCTGGGAGTGTTTGATGGGACAGTGTAGAGGGAGCTTTACTCTGTATCTAACCCCCTGTACCTGTCCTGGGAGTGTTTGATGGGACAGTGTAGAGGGAGCTTTACTCTGGATCTAACCCCCTGTACCTGCCCTGGGAGTGTTTGATGGGACAGTGTAGAGGGAGCTTTACTCTGTATCTAACCCGTGCTGTACCTGCCCTGTGAGTGTTTGATGGGACAGTGTAGAGGGAGCTTTACTCTGTATCTAACCCCGTGCTGTACCTGCCCTGGGAGTGTTTGATATGACAGTGTAGAGGGAGCTTTACTCTGTATCTAACCCCGTGCTGTACCTGCCCTGGGAGTGTTTGATGGGACAGTGTAGAGGGAGCTTTACTCTGTATCTAACCCGTTCTGTACCTGCTCTGGGAGTGTTTGATGGGACAGTGTAGAGGGAGTTTTACTCTGTATCTAACCCGTGCTGTACTTGCCCTGGGAGTGTTTGATGGGACAGTGTAGAGGGAGCTTTAATCTGTATCTAACCCCATGCTGTACGTGCCCTAGGAGTGTTTGATGGGACAGTGTAGAGGGAGCTTTACTCTGTATCTTACCCCGTGCTGTACCTGCCCTGGGAGTGTTTGATGGGACAGTGCAGAGGGAGCTTTACTCTGTATCTAACCCCATGCTGTACGTGCCCTAGGAGTGTTTGATGGGACTGTGTAGAGGGAGCTTTACTCTGTATCTAACCCCATGCTGTACCTGCCCTGGGAGTGTTTGATCAGACAGTGTAGAGGGAGCTTTACTCTGTATCTAACTCCATGCTGTACCTGCCCTAGTAGTGTTTGATGGGACAGTGCAGAGGGAGCTTTACTCTGCATCTAACCCCATGCGCGACCTGCCCTGGGAGTGTTTGATGGGACAGTGTAGAGGGAGCTTTATTCTGTATCTAACCCCATGCTGTACCTGCCCTGGGAGTGTATGATCAGACAGTGTAGAGGGAGCTTTACTCTGTATCTAACTCCATGCTGTATCTGCCCTAGGAGTGTTTGATGGGACAGTGTAGAGGGAGCTTTACTCTGCATCTAACCCCATGCTCTACCTGCCCTGGGTGTGTTTGATGGGACAGTGTAGAGGGAGCTTTACTCTGTATCTAACCCCGTGCTGTACCTGCCCTGGGAGTGTTTGATGTGACAGTGTAGAGGGAGCTTTACTCTGTATCGAACCCCGTGCTGTACCTGCCCTGGGAGTGTTTGATGGGACAGTGTAGAGGGAGCTTTACTCTGTATCTAACCCGTGCTGTACCTGCCCTGGGAGTGTTTGATGGGACAGTGTAGAGGGAGCTTTACTCTGTATCTAACCCCATGCTGTACCTGCCCTGGGAGTGTTTGATGGGACAGTGTAGAGGGAGCTTTACTCTACATCTAACCCCATGCTCTACCTGCCCTGGGAGTGTTTGATGGGACAGTGTAGAGGGAGCTTTACTCTGTATCTAACCCGTTCTGTACCTGCTCTGGGAGTGTTTGATGGGACAGTGTAGAGGGAGCTTTACTCTGTATCTAACCCGTGCTGTACTTACCCTGGGAGTGTATGATGGGACAGTGTAGAGGGAGCTTTACTGTGTCTCTAACCTGTGCTGTACCTGCCCTGGGAGTGTTTGATGGGACAGTGTAGAGGGAGCTTTACTCTGTATCTTACCCCGTGCTGTACCTGCCCTGGGAGTGTTTGATGGGACAGTGTAGAGGGAGCTTTACTCTGTATCTAACCCCATGCTGTACCTGCCCTAGGAGTGTTTGATGGGACAGTGTAGAGGGTGCTTTACTCTGTATCTAACCCCATGCTGTACCTGCCCTGGGAGTGTTTGATCAGACAGTGTAGAGGGAGCTTTACTCTGTATCTAACTCCATGCTGTACCTGCCCTGGGAGTGTTTGATGGGACAGTGTAGAGGGAGCTTTACTCTACATCTAACCCCATGCTCTACGTGCCCTGGGAGTGTTTGATGGGACAGTGTAGAGGGAGTTTTACTCTGTATCTAACCCGTGCTGTACTTGCCCTGAGAGTGTATGATGGGACAGTGTAGAGGGAGCTTTACTGTGTCTCTAACCCCCTGTACCTGCCCTGGGAGTGTTTGATGGGACAGTGTAGCGGGAACTTTACTCTGTATCTAACCCCGTGCTGTACCTGCCCTGGGAGTGTTTGATGGGACAGTGTAGAGGGAGCTTTACTCTGTATCTAACCCCATGCTGTACCTGCCCTGGGAGTGTTTGATGGGACAGTGTAGAGGGAGCTTTACTCTGTATCTAACTCCATGCTGTACCTGCCCGAGGAGTGTTTGATGGGACAGTGTAGAGGGAGCTTTACTCTGCATCTAACCCCATGCTCTACCTGCCCTGGGAGTGTTTGATGGGACAGTGTAGAGGGAGCTTTACTCTGTATCTAACCCCGTGCTGTACCTACCCTGAGAGTGTTTGATGGGACAGTGTAGAGGGAGCTTTACTCTGTATCTAACCCCATGCTGTACGTACCCTGAGAGTGTTTGATCTGACAGTGTAGAGGGAGCTTTACTCTGAATCTAACTCCATGCTGTACCTGCCCTGGGAGTGTTTGATGGGACAGTGTAGAGGGAGCTTTACTCTGTATCTAACCCCCTGTACCTGCCCTGGGAGTGTTTGATGGGACAGTGTAGAGGGAGCTTTACTCTGGATCTAACCCCCTGTACCTGCCCTGGGAGTGTTTGATGGGACAGTGTAGAGGGAGCTTTACTCTGTATCTAACCTGTGCTGTACCTGCCCTGTGAGTGTTTGATGGGACAGTGTAGAGGGAGCTTTACTCTGTATCTAACCCCGTGCTGTACCTGCCCTGGGAGTGTTTGATGTGACAGTGTAGAGCAGCTTTACTCTGTATCTAACCCGTGCTGTACTTGCCCTGGGAGTGTATGATGGGACAGTGTAGAGGGAGCTTTACTCTGCATCTAACCCCATGCTCTACCTGCCCTGGGTGTGTTTGATGGGACAGTGTAGAGGGAGCTTTACTCTGTATCTAACCCCGTGCTGTACCTGCCCTGGGAGTGTTTGATGTGACAGTGTAGAGGGAGCTTTACTCTGTATCGAACCCCGTGCTGTACCTGCCCTGGGAGTGTTTGATGGGACAGTGTAGAGGGAGCTTTACTCTGTATCTAACCCCGTGCTGCACCTGCCCTGGGAGTGTTTGATGGGACAGTGTAGAGGGAGCTTTACTCTGTATCTAACCCCGTGCTGCACCTGCCCTGGGAGTGTTTGATGGGACAGTGTAGAGGGAGCTTTACTCTGTATCTAACCCCGTGCTGTACCTGCCCTGGGAGTGTTTGATGTGACAGTGTAGAGGGAGCTTTACTCTGTATCGAACCCCGTGCTGTACCTGCCCTGGGAGTGTTTGATGGGACAGTGTAGAGGGAGCTTTACTCTGTATCTAACCCCATGCTGTACCTGCCCTGGGAGTGTTTGATGGGACAGTGTAGAGGGAGCTTTACTCTACATCTAACCCCATGCTCTACCTGCCCTGGGAGTGTTTGATGGGACAGTGTAGAGGGAGCTTTACTCTGTATCTAACCCGTTCTGTACCTGCTCTGGGAGTGTTTGATGGGACAGTGTAGAGGGAGTTTTACTCTGTATCTAACCCGTGCTGTACTTACCCTGGGAGTGTATGATGGGACAGTGTAGAGGGAGCTTTACTGTGTCTCTGACCTGTGCTGTACCTGCCCTGGGAGTGTTTGATGGGACAGTGTAGAGGGAGCTTTACTCTGTATCTTACCCCGTGCTGTACCTGCCCTGGGAGTGTTTGATGGGACAGTGTAGAGGGAGCTTTACTCTGTATCTAACCCCATGCTGTACCTGCCCTGGGAGTGTTTGATCAGACAGTGTAGAGGGAGCTTTACTCTGTATCTAACTCCATGCTGTACCTGCCCTAGGAGTGTTTGATGGGACAGTGTAGAGGGAGCTTTACTCTGCATCTAACCCTATGCTCTACCTGACCTGGGAGTGTTTGATGGGACAGTGTAGAGGGAGCTTTATTCTGTATCTAACCCCATGCTGTACCTATCCTGAGAGTGTTTGATGGGACAGTGTAGAGGGAGCTTTACTCTGTATCTAACCCGTGCTGTACCTGCCCTGGGAGTGTTTGATGGGACAGTGTAGAGGAAGCTTTACTCTGTATCTAACCCCGTGCTGTACCTGCCCTGGGAGTGTTTGATGGGCCAGTGTAGAGGGAGCTTTACTCTGTATCTAACCCCGTGCTGCAGATGTCCTGGGAGTGTTTGGTGGGACAGTGTAGAGGGAGCTTTACTCTGTATCTAACCCCGTGCTGTACCTGTCCTGGGAATGTTTGATGGGACAGTGTAGAGGGAGCTTTACTCTGTATCTAACCCCCTGTACCTGCCCTGGGAGTGTGTGATGGGACAGTGTAGAGGGAGCTTTACTCTGTATCTAACCCCGTGCTGTACCTGCCCTGGGAGTGTTTGATGGGACAGTGTAGAGGGAGCTTTACTCTGTATCTAACCCCGTGCTGTACCTGCCCTGGGAGTGTTTGATGGGACAGTGTAGAGGGAGCTTTACTCTGTATCTAACCCCGAGCTGTACCTGTCCTGGGAGTATTTGATGGGACAGTGTAGAGGGAGCTTTACTCTGTATCTAACCCCGTGCTGTACCTGCCCTGGGAGTGTTTGATGTGACAGTGTAGAGGGAGCTTTACTCTGTATCTCACCCCGTGCTGTACCTGCCCTGGGAGTGTTTGATGGGACAGTGTCGAGGGAGTTTTACTCTGTATCGAACCCCATGCTCGACCTGCCCTGGGAGTGTTTGATGGGACAGTGTAGAGGGAGCTTTATTCTGTATCTAACCCCATGCTGTACCTGTCCTGGGAGTGTATGATCAGACAGTGTAGAGGGAGCTTTACTCTGTATCTAACTCCATGCTGTATCTGCCCTTGGAGTGTTTGATGGGACAGTGTAGAGGGAGATTTACTCTGCATCTAACCCCATGCTCTACCTGCCCTGGGTGTGTTTGATGGGACAGTGTAGAGGGAGCTTTACTCTGTATCTAACCCCCTGTACCTGTCCTGGGAGTGTTTGATGGGACAGTGTAGAGGGAACTTTACTCTGTATCGAACCCCGTGCTGTACCTGTCCTGGGAATGTTTGATGGGACAGTGTCGAGGGAGCTTTACTCTGTATCTAACCCCCTGTACCTGCCCTGGGAGTGTGTGATGGAACAGTGTAGAGGGAGCTTTACTCTGTATCTAACCCCGTGCTGTACCTGCTCTGGGAGTGTTTGATGGGACAGTGTAGAGGGAGTTTTACTCTGTATCTAACTCCATGCTGTACCTGCCCTAGGAGTGTTTGATGGGACAGTGTAGAGGGAGCTTTACTCTGCATCTAACCCCATGCGCGACCTGCCCTGGGAGTGTTTGATGGGACAGTGTAGAGGGAGCTTTATTCTGTATCTAACCCCATGCTGTACCTGCCCTGGGAGTGTTTGATGGGACAGTGTAGAGGGAGCTTTACTCTGTATCTAACCCCCTGTACCTGCCCTGGGAGTGTTTGATGGGACAGTGTAGAGGGAGCTTTACTCTGGATCTAACCCCCTGTACCTGCCCTGGGAGTGTTTGATGGGACAGTGTAGAGGGAGCTTTACTCTGTATCTAACCCGTGCTGTACCTGCCCTGTGAGTGTTTGATGGGACAGTGTAGAGGGAGCTTTAGTCTGTATCTAACCCCGTGCTGTACCTGCCCTGGGAGTGTTTGATGTGACAGTGTAGAGGGAGCTTTACTCTGTATCTAACCCCGTGCTGTACCTGCCCTGTGAGTGTTTGATGGGACAGTGTAGAGGGAGCTTTACTCTGTATCTAACCCGTTCTGTACCTGCTCTGGGAGTGTTTGATGGGACAGTGTAGAGGGAGTTTTACTCTGTATCTAACCCGTGCTGTACTTGCCCTGGGAGTGTATGATGGGACAGTGTAGAGGGAGCTTTACTCTGCATCTAACCCCATGCTCTACCTGCCCTGGGTGTGTTTGATGGGACAGTGTAGAGGGAGCTTTACTCTGTATCTAACCCCATGCTGTACCTGCCCTGGGAGTGTTTGATGTGACAGTGTAGAGGGAGCTTTACTCTGTATCGAACCCCGTGCTGTACCTGCCCTGGGAGTGTTTGATGGGACAGTGTAGAGGGAGCTTTACTCTGTATCTAACCCGTGCTGTACCTGCCCTGGGAGTGTTTGATGGGACAGTGTAGAGGGAGCTTTACTCTGTATCTAACCCCGTGCTGCACCTGCCCTGGGAGTGTTTGATGGGACAGTGTAGAGGGAGCTTTACTCTGTATCTAACCCCGTGCTGTACCTGCCCTGGGAGTGTTTGATGTGACAGTGTAGAGGGAGCTTTACTCTGTATCGAACCCCGTGCTGTACCTGCCCTGGGAGTGCTTGATGGGACAGTGTAGAGGCAGCTTTACTCTGTATCTAACCCCATGCTGTACCTGCCCTGGGAGTGTTTGATGGGACAGTGTAGAGGGAGCTTTACTCTACATCTAACCCCATGCTCTACCTGCCCTGGGAGTGTTTGATGGGACAGTGTAGAGGGAGCTTTACTCTGTATCTAACCCGTTCTGTACCTGCTCTGGGAGTGTTTGATGGGACAGTGTAGAGGGAGTTTTACTCTGTATCTAACCCGTGCGGTACTTACCCTGGGAGTGTATGATGGGACAGTGTAGAGGGAGCTTTACTGTGTCTCTAACCTGTGCTGTACCTGCCCTGGGAGTGTTTGATGGGACAGTGTAGAGGGAGCTTTACTCTGTATCTTACCCCGTGCTGTACCTGCCCTGGGAGTGTTTGATGGGACAGTGTAGAGGGAGCTTTACTCTGTATCTAACCCCATGCTGCACCTGCCCTAGGAGTGTTTGATGGGACAGTGTAGAGGGAGCTTTACTCTGTATCTAACCCCATGCTGTACCTGCCCTGGGAGTGTTTGATCAGACAGTGTAGAGGGAGCTTTACTCTGTATCTAACTCCATGCTGTACCTGCCCTAGGAGTGTTTGATGGGACAGTGTAGAGGGAGCTTTACTCTGCATCTAACCCTATGCTCTACCTGCCCTGGGAGTGTTTGATGGGACAGTGTAGAGGGAGCTTTATTCTGTATCTAACCCCATGCTGTACCAATCCTGAGAGTGTTTGATGGGACAGTGTAGAGGGAGCTTTACTCTGTATCTAACCCGTGCTGTACCTGCCCTGCGAGTGTTTGATGGGACAGTGTAGAGGAAGCTTTACTCTGTATCTAACCCCGTGCTGTACCTGCCCTGGGAGTGTTTGATGGGACAGTGTAGAGGGAGCTTTACTCTGTATCTAACCCCCTGTACCTGCCCTGGGAGTGTGTGATGGGACAGTGTAGAGGGAGCTTTACTCTGTATCTAACCCTATGCTCTACCTGCCCTGGGAGTGTTTGATGGGACAGTGTAGAGGGAGCTTTAATCTGGATCTAACCCCCTGTACCTGCCCTGGGAGTGTTTGATGGGACAGTGTAGAGGGAGCTTTACTCTGTATCTAACCCGTGCTGCACCTGCCCTGTGAGTGTTTGATGGGACAGTGTAGTGGGAGCTTTACTCTGTATCTAACCCCATGCTGTACCTGCCCTGGGAGTGTTTGATCAGACAGTGTAGAGGGAGCTTTACTCTGTATCAAACTCCATGCTGTACCTGCCCTAGGAGTGTTTGATGGGACAGTGTCGAGGGAGTTTTACTCTGCATCTAACCCCATGCTCGACCTGCCCTGGGAGTGTTTGATGGGACAGTGTAGAGGGAGCTTTATTCTGTATCTAACCCCATGCTGTACCTGTCCTGGGAGTGTATGATCAGACAGTGTAGAGGGAGCTTTACTCTGTATCTAACTCCATGCTGTATCTGCCCTTAAAGTATTTGATAGAACAGTGTAGAGGGAGCTTTACTCTGCATCTAACCCCATGCTCTACCTGCCCTGGGTGTGTTTGATGGGACAGTGTAGAGGGAGCTTTACTCTGTATCTAACCCCCTGTACCTGTCCTGGGAGTGTTTGATGGGACAGTGTAGAGGGAACTTTACTCTGTATCTAACCCCGTGCTGTACCTGTCCTGGGAATGTTTGATGGGACAGTGTCGAGGGAGCTTTACTCTGTATCTAACCCACTGTACCTGCCCTGGGAGTGTGTGATGGAACAGTGTAGAGGGAGCTTTACTCTGTATCTAACCCCGTGCTGTACCTGCTCTGGGAGTGTTTGATGGGACAGTGTAGAGGGAGTTTTACTCTGTATCTAACTCCATGCTGTACCTGCCCTAGGAGTGTTTGATGGGACAGTGTAGAGGGAGCTTTACTCTGCATCTAACCCCATGCGCGACCTGCCCTGGGAGTGTTTGATGGGACAGTGTAGAGGGAGCTTTATTCTGTATCTAACCCCATGCTGTACCTGCCCTGGGAGTGTTTGATGGGACAGTGTAGAGGGAGCTTTACTCTGTATCTAACCCCCTGTACCTGCCCTGGGAGTGTTTGATGGGACAGTGTAGAGGGAGCTTTACTCTGGATCTAACCCCCTGTACCTGCCCTGGGAGTGTTTGATGGGACAGTGTAGAGGGAGCTTTACTCTGTATCTAACCCGTGCTGTACCTGCCCTGTGAGTGTTTGATGGGACAGTGTAGAGGGAGCTTTAGTCTGTATCTAACCCCGTGCTGTACCTGCCCTGGGAGTGTTTGATGTGACAGTGTAGAGGGAGCTTTACTCTGTATCTAACCCCGTGCTGTACCTGCCCTGTGAGTGTTTGATGGGACAGTGTAGAGGGAGCTTTACTCTGTATCTAACCCGTTCTGTACCTGCTCTGGGAGTGTTTGATGGGACAGTGTAGAGGGAGTTTTACTCTGTATCTAACCCGTGCTGTACTTGCCCTGGGAGTGTATGATGGGACAGTGTAGAGGGAGCTTTACTCTGCATCTAACCCCGTGCTGTACCTGCCCTGGGAGTGTTTGATGGGACAGTGTAGAGGGAGCTTTACTCTGTATCTAACCCGTGCTGTACCTGCCCTGGGAGTGTTTGATGGGACAGTGTAGAGGGAGTTTTACTCTGTATCTAACCCCGTGCTGCACCTGCCCTGGGAGTGTTTGATGGGACAGTGTAGAGGGAGCTTTACTCTGTATCTAACCCCGTGCAGTACCTGCCCTGGGAGTGTTTGATGTGACAGTGTAGAGGGAGCTTTACTCTGTATCGAACCCCGTGCTGTACCTGCCCTGGGAGTGTTTGATGGGACAGTGTAGAGGCAGCTTTACTCTGTATCTAACCCCATGCTGTACCTGCCCTGGGAGTGTTTGATGGGACAGTGTAGAGGGAGCTTTACTCTACATCTAACCCCATGCTCTACCTGCCCTGGGAGTGTTTGATGGGACAGTGTAGAGGGAGCTTTACTCTGTATCTAATCCGTTCTGTACCTGCTCTGGGAGTGTTTGATGGGACAGTGCAGAGGGAGTTTTACTCTGTATCTAACCCGTGCTGTACTTGCCCTGGGAGTGTATGATGGGACAGTGTAGAGGGAGCTTTACTGTGTCTCTAACCTGTGCTGTACCTGCCCTGGGAGTGTTTGATGGGACAGTGTAGAGGGAGCTTTACTCTGTATCTTACCCCGTGCTGTACCTGCCCTGGGAGTGTTTGATGGGACAGTGTAGAGGGAGCTTTACTCTGTATCTAACCCCATGCTGCACCTGCCCTAGGAGTGTTTGATGGGACAGTGTAGAGGGAGCTTTACTCTGTATCTAACCCCATGCTGTACCTGCCCTGGGAGTGTTTGATCAGACAGTGTAGAGGGAGCTTTACTCTGTATCTAACTCCATGCTGTACCTGCCCTAGGAGTGTTTGATGGGACAGTGTAGAGGGAGCTTTACTCTGCATCTAACCCTATGCTCTACCTGCCCTGGGAGTGTTTGATGGGACAGTGTAGAGGGAGCTTTATTCTGTATCTAACCCCATGCTGTACCAATCCTGAGAGTGTTTGATGGGACAGTGTAGAGGGAGCTTTACTCTGTATCTAACCCGTGCTGTACCTGCCCTGCGAGTGTTTGATGGGACAGTGTAGAGGAAGCTTTACTCTGTATCTAACCCCGTGCTGTACCTGCCCTGGGAGTGTTTGATGGGACAGTGTAGAGGGAGCTTTACTCTGTATCTAACCCCCTGTACCTGCCCTGGGAGTGTGTGATGGGACAGTGTAGAGGGAGCTTTACTCTGTATCTAACCCTATGCTCTACCTGCCCTGGGAGTGTTTGATGGGACAGTGTAGAGGGAGCTTTAATCTGGATCTAACCCCCTGTACCTGCCCTGGGAGTGTTTGATGGGACAGTGTAGAGGGAGCTTTACTCTGTATCTAACCCGTGCTGCACCTGCCCTGTGAGTGTTTGATGGGACAGTGTAGTGGGAGCTTTACTCTGTATCTAACCCCATGCTGTACCTGCCCTGGGAGTGTTTGATCAGACAGTGTAGAGGGAGCTTTACTCTGTATCAAACTCCATGCTGTACCTGCCCTAGGAGTGTTTGATGGGACAGTGTCGAGGGAGTTTTACTCTGCATCTAACCCCATGCTCGACCTGCCCTGGGAGTGTTTGATGGGACAGTGTAGAGGGAGCTTTATTCTGTATCTAACCCCATGGTGTACCTGTCCTGGGAGTGTATGATCAGACAGTGTAGAGGGAGCTTTACTCTGTATCTAACTCCATGCTGTATCTGCCCTTAAAGTATTTGATAGAACAGTGTAGAGGGAGCTTTACTCTGCATCTAACCCCATGCTCTACCTGCCCTGGGTGTGTTTGATGGGACAGTGTAGAGGGAGCTTTACTCTGTATCTAACCCCCTGTACCTGTCCTGGGAGTGTTTGATGGGACAGTGTAGAGGGAACTTTACTCTGTATCTAACCCCGTGCTGTACCTGTCCTGGGAATGTTTGATGGGACAGTGTCGAGGGAGCTTTACTCTGTATCTAACCCACTGTACCTGCCCTGGGAGTGTGTGATGGAACAGTGTAGAGGGAGCTTTACTCTGTATCTAACCCCGTGCTGTACCTGCTCTGGGAGTGTTTGATGGGACAGTGTAGAGGGAGTTTTACTCTGTATCTAACTCCATGCTGTACCTGCCCTAGGAGTGTTTGATGGGACAGTGTAGAGGGAGCTTTACTCTGCATCTAACCCCATGCGCGACCTGCCCTGGGAGTGTTTGATGGGACAGTGTAGAGGGAGCTTTATTCTGTATCTAACCCCATGCTGTACCTGCCCTGGGAGTGTTTGATGGGACAGTGTAGAGGGAGCTTTACTCTGTATCTAACCCCCTGTACCTGCCCTGGGAGTGTTTGATGGGACAGTGTAGAGGGAGCTTTACTCTGGATCTAACCCCCTGTACCTGCCCTGGGAGTGTTTGATGGGACAGTGTAGAGGGAGCTTTACTCTGTATCTAACCCGTGCTGTACCTGCCCTGTGAGTGTTTGATGGGACAGTGTAGAGGGAGCTTTAGTCTGTATCTAACCCCGTGCTGTACCTGCCCTGGGAGTGTTTGATGTGACAGTGTAGAGGGAGCTTTACTCTGTATCTAACCCCGTGCTGTACCTGCCCTGTGAGTGTTTGATGGGACAGTGTAGAGGGAGCTTTACTCTGTATCTAACCCGTTCTGTACCTGCTCTGGGAGTGTTTGATGGGACAGTGTAGAGGGAGTTTTACTCTGTATCTAACCCGTGCTGTACTTGCCCTGGGAGTGTATGATGGGACAGTGTAGAGGGAGCTTTACTCTGCATCTAACCCCGTGCTGTACCTGCCCTGGGAGTGTTTGATGGGACAGTGTAGAGGGAGCTTTACTCTGTATCTAACCCGTGCTGTACCTGCCCTGGGAGTGTTTGATGGGACAGTGTAGAGGGAGTTTTACTCTGTATCTAACCCCGTGCTGCACCTGCCCTGGGAGTGTTTGATGGGACAGTGTAGAGGGAGCTTTACTCTGTATCTAACCCCGTGCAGTACCTGCCCTGGGAGTGTTTGATGTGACAGTGTAGAGGGAGCTTTACTCTGTATCGAACCCCGTGCTGTACCTGCCCTGGGAGTGTTTGATGGGACAGTGTAGAGGCAGCTTTACTCTGTATCTAACCCCATGCTGTACCTGCCCTGGGAGTGTTTGATGGGACAGTGTAGAGGGAGCTTTACTCTACATCTAACCCCATGCTCTACCTGCCCTGGGAGTGTTTGATGGGACAGTGTAGAGGGAGCTTTACTCTGTATCTAATCCGTTCTGTACCTGCTCTGGGAGTGTTTGATGGGACAGTGCAGAGGGAGTTTTACTCTGTATCTAACCCGTGCTGTACTTGCCCTGGGAGTGTATGATGGGACAGTGTAGAGGGAGCTTTACTGTGTCTCTAACCCCCTGTACCTGCCCTGGGAGTGTTTGATGGGACAGTGTAGCGGGAACTTTACTCTGTATCTAACCCCGTGCTGTACCTGCCCTGGGAGTGTTTGATGGGACAGTGTAGAGGGAGCTTTACTCTGTATCTAACCCCATGCTGTACCTGCCCTGGGAGTGTTTGATGGGACAGTGTAGAGGGAGCTTCACTCTGTATCTAACTCCATGCTGTACCTGCCCGAGGAGTGTTTGATGGGACAGTGTAGAGGGAGCTTTACTCTGCATCTAACCCCATGCTCTACCTGCCCTGGGAGTGTTTGATGGGACAGTGTAGAGGGAGCTTTACTCTGTATCTAACCCCGTGCTGTACCTACCCTGAGAGTGTTTGATGGGACAGTGTAGAGGGAGCTTTACTCTGTATCTAACCCCATGCTGTACGTACCCTGAGAGTGTTTGATCTGACAGTGTAGAGGGAGCTTTACTCTGTATCTAACTCCATGCTGTACCTGCCCTGGGAGTGTTTGATGGGACAGTGTAGAGGGAGCTTTACTCTGTATCTAACCCCCTGTACCTGCCCTGGGAGTGTTTGATGGGACAGTGTAGAGGGAGCTTTACTCTGGATCTAACCCCCTGTACCTGCCCTGGGAGTGTTTGATGGGACAGTGTAGAGGGAGCTTTACTCTGTATCTAACCTGTGCTGTACCTGCCCTGTGAGTGTTTGATGGGACAGTGTAGAGGGAGCTTTACTCTGTATCTAACCCCGTGCTGTACCTGCCCTGGGAGTGTTTGATGTGACAGTGTAGAGCAGCTTTACTCTGTATCTAACCCGTGCTGTACTTGCCCTGGGAGTGTATGATGGGACAGTGTAGAGGGAGCTTTACTCTGCATCTAACCCCATGCTCTACCTGCCCTGGGTGTGTTTGATGGGACAGTGTAGAGGGAGCTTTACTCTGTATCGAACCCCGTGCTGTACCTGCCCTGGGAGTGTTTGATGGGACAGTGTAGAGGGAGCTTTACTCTGTATCTAACCCCGTGCTGCACCTGCCCTGGGAGTGTTTGATGGGACAGTGTTGAGGGAGCTTTACTCTGTATCTAACCCCGTGCTGCACCTGCCCTGGGAGTGTTTGATGGGACAGTGTAGAGGGAGCTTTACTCTGTATCTAACCCCTTGCTGTACCTGCCCTGGGAGTGTTTGATGTGACAGTGTAGAAGGAGCTTTACTCTGTATCGAACCCCGTGCTGTACCTGCCCTGGGAGTGTTTGATGGGACAGTGTAGAGGGAGCTTTACTCTGTATCTAACCCCATGCTGTACCTGCCCTGGGAGTGTTTGATGGGACAGTGTAGAGGGAGCTTTACTCTGTATCTAACTCCATGCTCTACCTGCCCTGGGAGTGTTTGATGGGACAGTGTAGAGGGAGCTTTACTCTGTATCTAACCCGTTCTGTACCTGCTCTGGGAGTGTTTGATGAGACAGTGTAGAGGGAGTTTTACTCTGTATCTAACCCGTGCTGTACTTACCCTGGGAGTGTATGATGGGACAGTGTAGAGGGAGCTTTACTGTGTCTCTGACCTGTGCTGTACCTGCCCTGGGAGTGTTTGATGGGACAGTGTAGAGGGAGCTTTACTCTGTATCTTACCCCGTGCTGTACCTGCCCTGGGAGTGTTTGATGGGACAGTGTAGAGGGAGCTTTACTCTGTATCTAACCCCATGCTGTACCTGCCCTAGGAGTGTTTGATGGGACAGTGTAGAGGGAGCTTTACTCTGTATCTAACCCCATGCTGTACCTGCCCTGGGAGTGTTTGATCAGACAGTGTAGAGGGAGCTTTACTCTGTATCTAACTCCATGCTGTACCTGCCCCAGGAGTGTTTGATGGGACAGTGTAGAGGGAGCTTTACTCTGCATCTAACCCTATGCTCTACCTGACCTGGGAGTGTTTGATGGGACAGTGTAGAGGGAGCTTTATTCTGTATCTAACCCCATGCTGTACCTATCCTGAGAGTGTTTGATGGGACAGTGTAGAGGGAGCTTTACTCTGTATCTAACCCGTGCTGTACCTGCCCTGGGAGTGTTTGATGGGACAGTGTAGAGGAAGCTTTACTCTGTATCTAACCCCGTGCTGTACCTGCCCTGGGAGTGTTTGATGGGCCAGTGTAGAGGGAGCTTTACTCTGTATCTAACCCCGTGCTGCAGATGTCCTGGGAGTGTTTGGTGGGACAGTGTAGAGGGAGCTTTACTCTGTATCTTACCCCGTGCTGTACCTGTCCTGGGAATGTTTGATGGGACAGTGTAGAGGGAGCTTTACTCTGTATCTAACGCCCTGTACCTGCCCTGGGAGTGTGTGATGGGACAGTGTAGAGGGAGCTTTACTCTGTATCTAACCCCGTGCTGTACCTGCCCTGGGAGTGTTTGATGGGACAGTGTAGAGGGAGCTTTACTCTGTATCTAACCCCGTGCTGTACCTGCCCTGGGAGGGTTTGATGGGACAGTGTAGAGGGAGCTTTACTCTGTATCTAACCCCGAGCTGTACCTGTCCTGGGAGTATTTGATGGGACAGTGTAGAGGGAGCTTTACTCTGTATCTAACCCCGTGCTGTACCTGCCCTGGGAGTGTTTGATGTGACAGTGTAGAGGGAGCTTTACTCTGTATCTCACCCCGTGCTGTAACTGCCCTGGGAGTGTTTGATGGGACAGTGTCGAGGGAGTTTTACTCTGTATCGAACCCCATGCTCGACCTGCCCTGGGAGTGTTTGATGGGACAGTGTAGAGGGAGCTTTATTCTGTATCTAACCCCATGCTGTACCTGTCCTGGGAGTGTATGATCAGACAGTGTAGAGGGAGCTTTACTCTGTATCTAACTCCATGCTGTATCTGCCCTTGGAGTGTTTGATGGGACAGTGTAGAGGGAGATTTACTCTGCATCTAACCCCATGCTCTACCTGCCCTGGGTGTGTTTGATGGGACAGTGTGGAGGGAGCTTTACTCTGTATCTAACCCCCTGTACCTGTCCTGGGAGTGTTTGATGGGACAGTGTAGAGGGAACTTTACTCTGTATCTAACCCCGTGCTGTACCTGTCCTGGGAATGTTTGATGGGACAGTGTCGAGGGAGCTTTACTCTGTATCTAACCCCCTGTACCTGCCCTGGGAGTGTGTGATGGAACAGTGTAGAGGGAGCTTTACTCTGTATCTAACCCCGTGCTGTACCTGCTCTGGGAGTGTTTGATGGGACAGTGTAGAGGGAGTTTTACTCTGTATCTAACTCCATGCTGTACCTGCCCTAGGAGTGTTTGATGGGACAGTGTAGAGGGAGCTTTACTCTGCATCTAACCCCATGCGCGACCTGCCCTGGGAGTGTTTGATGGGACAGTGTAGAGGGAGCTTTATTCTGTATCTAACCCCATGCTGTACCTGCCCTGGGAGTGTTTGATGGGACAGTGTAGAGGGAGCTTTACTCTGTATCTAACCCCCTGTACCTGCCCTGGGAGTGTTTGATGGGACAGTGTAGAGGGAGCTTTACTCTGGATCTAACCCCCTGTACCTGCCCTGGGAGTGTTTGATGGGACAGTGTAGAGGGAGCTTTACTCTGTATCTAACCCGTGCTGTACCTGCCCTGTGAGTGTTTGATGGGACAGTGTAGAGGGAGCTTTAGTCTGTATCTAACCCCGTGCTGTACCTGCCCTGGGAGTGTTTGATGTGACAGTGTAGAGGGAGCTTTACTCTGTATCTAACCCCGTGCTGTACCTGCCCTGTGAGTGTTTGATGGGACAGTGTAGAGGGAGCTTTACTCTGTATCTAACCCGTTCTGTACCTGCTCTGGGAGTGTTTGATGGGACAGTGTAGAGGGAGTTTTACTCTGTATCTAACCCGTGCTGTACTTGCCCTGGGAGTGTATGATGGGACATTGTAGAGGGAGCTTTACTCTGCATCTAACCCCATGCTCTACCTGCCCTGGGTGTGTTTGATGGGACAGTGTAGAGGGAGCTTTACTCTGTATCTAACCCCGTGCTGTACCTGCCCTGGGAGTGTTTGATGTGACAGTGTAGAGGGAGCTTTACTCTGTATTTTCCCGTGCTGTACCTGCCCTGGGAGTGTTTGATGGGACAGTGTGGAGGGAGCTTTACTCTGTATCTAACCCCGTGCTGTACCTGCCCTGGGAGTGTTTGATGGGACAGTGTAGAGGGAGCTTTACTCTGTATCTAACCCCGTGCTGCACCTGCCCTGGGAGTGTTTGATGGGACAGTGTAGAGGGAGCTTTACTCTGTATCTAACCCCGTGCTGTACCTGCCCTGGGAGTGTTTGATGTGACAGTGTAGAGGGAGCTTTACTCTGTATCGAACCCCGTGCTGTACCTGCCCTGGGAGTGTGTGATGGGACAGTGTAGAGGGAGCTTTACTCTGTATCTAACCCCGTGCTGTACCTGCCCTGGGAGTGTTTGATGGGACAGTGTAGAGGGAGCTTTACTCTGTATCTAACCCCGTGCTGTACCTGCCCTGGGAGTGTTTGATGGGACAGTGTAGAGGGAGCTTTACTCTGTATCTAACCCCGAGCTGTACCTGTCCTGGGAGTATTTGATGGGACAGTGTAGAGGGAGCTTTACTCTGTATCTAACCCCGTGCTGTACCTGCCCTGGGAGTGTTTGATGTGACAGTGTAGAGGGAGCTTTACTCTGTATCTCACCCCGTGCTGTACCTGCCCTGGGAGTGTTTGATGGGACAGTGTCGAGGGAGTTTTACTCTGTATCGAACCCCATGCTCGACCTGCCCTGGGAGTGTTTGATGGGACAGTGTAGAGGGAGCTTTATTCTGTATCTAACCCCATGCTGTACCTGTCCTGGGAGTGTATGATCAGACAGTGTAGAGGGAGCTTTACTCTGTATCTAACTCCATGCTGTATCTGCCCTTGGAGTGTTTGATGGGACAGTGTAGAGGGAGATTTACTCTGCATCTAACCCCATGCTCTACCTGCCCTGGGTGTGTTTGATGGGACAGTGTAGAGGGAGCTTTACTCTGTATCTAACCCCCTGTACCTGTCCTGGGAGTGTTTGATGGGACAGTGTAGAGGGAACTTTACTCTGTATCTAACCCCGTGCTGTACCTGTCCTGGGAATGTTTGATGGGACAGTGTCGAGGGAGCTTTACTCTGTATCTAACCCCCTGTACCTGCCCTGGGAGTGTGTGATGGAACAGTGTAGAGGGAGCTTTACTCTGTATCTAACCCCGTGCTGTACCTGCTCTGGGAGTGTTTGATGGGACAGTGTAGAGGGAGTTTTACTCTGTATCTAACTCCATGCTGTACCTGCCCTAGGAGTGTTTGATGGGACAGTGTAGAGGGAGCTTTACTCTGCATCTAACCCCATGCGCGACCTGCCCTGGGAGTGTTTGATGGGACAGTGTAGAGGGAGCTTTATTCTGTATCTAACCCCATGCTGTACCTGCCCTGGGATTGTTTGATGGGACAGTGTAGAGGGAGCTTTACTCTGTATCTAACCCCCTGTACCTGCCCTGGGAGTGTTTGATGGGACAGTGTAGAGGGAGCTTTACTCTGGATCTAACCCCCTGTACCTGCCCTGGGAGTGTTTGATGGGACAGTGTAGAGGGAGCTTTACTCTGTATCTAACCCGTGCTGTACCTGCCCTGTGAGTGTTTGATGGGACAGTGTAGAGGGAGCTTTAGTCTGTATCTAACCCCGTGCTGTACCTGCCCTGGGAGTGTTTGATGTGACAGTGTTGAGGGAGCTTTACTCTGTATCTAACCCCGTGCTGTACCTGCCCTGTGAGTGTTTGATGGGACAGTGTAGAGGGAGCTTTACTCTGTATCTAACCCGTTCTGTACCTGCTCTGGGAGTGTTTGATGGGACAGTGTAGAGGGAGTTTTACTCTGTATCTAACCCGTGCTGTACTTGCCCTGGGAGTGTATGATGGGACAGTGTAGAGGGAGCTTTACTCTGCATCTAACCCCATGCTCTACCTGCCCTGGGTGAGTTTGATGGGACAGTGTAGAGGGAGCTTTACTCTGTATCTAACCCCATGCTGTACCTGCCCTGGGAGTGTTTGATGTGACAGTGTAGAGGGAGCTTTACTCTGTATCGAACCCCGTGCTGTACCTGCCCTGGGAGTGTTTGATGGGACAGTGTAGAGGGAGCTTTACTCTGTATCTAACCCGTGCTGTACCTGCCCTGGGAGTGTTTGATGGGACAGTGTAGAGGGAGCTTTACTCTGTATCTAACCCCGTGCTGCACCTGCCCTGGGAGTGTTTGATGGGACAGTGTAGAGGGAGCTTTACTCTGTATCTAACCCCGTGCTGTACCTGCCCTGGGAGTGTTTGATGTGACAGTGTAGAGGGAGCTTTACTCTGTATCGAACCCCGTGCTGTACCTGCCCTGGGAGTGCTTGATGGGACAGTGTAGAGGCAGCTTTACTCTGTATCTAACCCCATGCTGTACCTGCCCTGGGAGTGTTTGATGGGACAGTGTAGAGGGAGCTTTACTCTACATCTAACCCCATGCTCTACCTGCCCTGGGAGTGTTTGATGGGACAGTGTAGAGGGAGCTTTACTCTGTATCTAACCCGTTCTGTACCTGCTCTGGGAGTGTTTGATGGGACAGTGTAGAGGGAGTTTTACTCTGTATCTAACCCGTGCGGTACTTACCCTGGGAGTGTATGATGGGACAGTGTAGAGGGAGCTTTACTGTGTCTCTAACCTGTGCTGTACCTGCCCTGGGAGTGTTTGATGGGACAGTGTAGAGGGAGCTTTACTCTGTATCTTACCCCGTGCTGTACCTGCCCTGGGAGTGTTTAATGGGACAGTGTAGAGGGAGCTTTACTCTGTATCTAACCCCATGCTGCACCTGCCCTAGGAGTGTTTGATGGGACAGTGTAGAGGGAGCTTTACTCTGTATCTAACCCCATGCTGTACCTGCCCTGGGAGTGTTTGATCAGACAGTGTAGAGGGAGCTTTACTCTGTATCTAACTCCATGCTGTACCTGCCCTAGGAGTGTTTGATGGGACTTTGTAGAGGGAGCTTTACTCTGCATCTAACCCCATGCTCTACCTGCCCTGGGAGTGTTTGATAGGACAGTGTAGAGGGAGCTTTATTCTGTATCTAACCCCATGCTGTACCAATCCTGAGAGTGTTTGATGGGACAGTGTAGAGGGAGCTTTACTCTGTATCTAACCCGTGCTGTACCTGCTCTGGGAGTGTTTGATGGGACAGTGTAGAGGAAGCTTTACTCTGTATCTAACCCCGTGCTGTACCTGCCCTGGGAGTGTTTGATGGGACAGTGTAGAGGGAGCTTTACTCTGTATCTAACCCCCTGTACCTGCCCTGGGAGTGTGTGATGGGACAGTGTAGAGGGAGCTTTACTCTGTATCTAACCCTATGCTCTACCTGCCCTGGGAGTGTTTGATGGGACAGTGTAGAGGGAGCTTTAATCTGGATCTAACCCCCTGTACCTGCCCTGGGAGTGTTTGATGGGACAGTGTAGAGGGAGCTTTACTCTGTATCTAACCCGTGCTGCACCTGCCCTGTGAGTGTTTGATGGGACAGTGTAGTGGGAGCTTTACTCTGTATCTAACCCCATGCTGTACCTGCCCTGGGAGTGTTTGATCAGACAGTGTAGAGGGAGCTTTACTCTGTATCAAACTCCATGCTGTACCTGCCCTAGGAGTGTTTGATGGGACAGTGTCGAGGGAGTTTTACTCTGCATCTAACCCCATGCTCGACCTGCCCTGGGAGTGTTTGATGGGACAGTGTAGAGGGAGCTTTATTCTGTATCTAACCCCATGCTGTACCTGTCCTGGGAGTGTATGATCAGACAGTGTAGAGGGAGCTTTACTCTGTATCTAACTCCATGCTGTATCTGCCCTTGGAGTGTTTGATGGGACAGTGTAGAGGGAGCTTTACTCTGCATCAAACCCCATGCTCTACCTGCCCTGGGTGTGTTTGATGGGACAGTGTAGAGGGAGCTTTACTCTGTATCTAACCCCCTGTACCTGTCCTGGGAGTGTTTGATGGGACAGTGTAGAGGGAACTTTACTCTGTATCTAACCCCGTGCTGTACCTGTCCTGGGAATGTTTGATGGGACAGTGTCGAGGGGAGCTTTACTCTGTATCTAACCCACTGTACCTGCCCTGGGAGTGTGTGATGGAACAGTGTAGAGGGAGCTTTACTCTGTATCTAACCCCGTGCTGTACCTGCTCTGGGAGTGTTTGATGGGACAGTGTAGAGGGAGTTTTACTCTGTATCTAACTCCATGCTGTACCTGCCCTAGGAGTGTTTGATAGAACAGTGTAGAGGGAGCTTTACTCTGCATCTAACCCCATGCGCGACCTGTCCTGGGAGTGTTTGATGGGACAGTGTAGAGGGAGCTTTATTCTGTATCTAACCCCATGCTGTACCTGCCCTGGGAGTGTTTGATGGGACAGTGTAGAGGGAGCTTTACTCTGTATCTAACCCCCTGTACCTGCCCTGGGAGTGTTTGATGGGACAGTGTAGAGGGAGCTTTACTCTGGATCTAACCCCCTGTACCTGCCCTGGGAGTGTTTGATGGGACAGTGTAGAGGGAGCTTTACTCTGTATCTAACCCGTGCTGTACCTGCCCTGTGAGTGTTTGATGGGACAGTGTAGAAGGAGCTTTAGTCTGTATCTAACCCCGTGCTGTACCTGCCCTGGGAGTGTTTGATGTGACAGTGTAGAGGGAGCTTTACTCTGTATCTAACCCCGTGCTGTACCTGCCCTGTGAGTGTTTGATGGGACAGTGTAGAGGGAGCTTTACTCTGTATCTAACCCGTTCTGTACCTGCTCTGGGAGTGTTTGATGGGACAGTGTAGAGGGAGTTTTACTCTGTATCTAACCCGTGCTGTACTTGCCCTGGGAGTGTATGATGGGACAATGTAAAAAAAACTTTACTCTGCATCTAACCCCGTGCTGTACCTGCCCTAAAAGTGTTTGATGGGACAGTGTAGAGGGAGCTTTACTCTGTATCTAACCCGTGCTGTACCTGCCCTGGGAGTGTTTGATGGGACAGTGTAGAGGGAGTTTTACTCTATATCTAACCCCGTGCTGCACCTGCCCTGGGAGTGTTTGATGGGACAGTGTAGAGGGAGCTTTACTCTGTATCTAACCCCGTGCAGTACCTGCCCTGGGAGTGTTTGATGTGACAGTGTAGAGGGAGCTTTACTCTGTATCGAACCCCGTGCTGTACCTGCCCTGGGAGTGTTTGATGGGACAGTGTAGAGGCAGCTTTACTCTGTATCTAACCCCATGCTGTACCTGCCCTGGGAGTGTTTGATGGGACAGTGTAGAGGGAGCTTTACTCTACATCTAACCCCATGCTCTACCTGCCCTGGGAGTGTTTGATGGGACAGTGTAGAGGGAGCTTTACTCTGTATCTAATCCGTTCTGTACCTGCTCTGGGAGTGTTTGATGGGACAGTGCAGAGGGAGTTTTACTCTGTATCTAACCCGTGCTGTACTTGCCCTGGGAGTGTATGATGGGACAGTGTAGAGGGAGCTTTACTGTGTCTCTAACCCCCTGTACCTGCCCTGGGAGTGTTTGATGGGACAGTGTAGCGGGAACTTTACTCTGTATCTAACCCCGTGCTGTACCTGCCCTGGGAGTGTTTGATGGGACAGTGTAGAGGGAGCTTTACTCTGTATCTAACCCCATGCTGTACCTGCCCTGGGAGTGTTTGATGGGACAGTGTAGAGGGAGCTTTACTCTGTATCTAACTCCATGCTGTACCTGCCCGAGGAGTGTTTGATGGGACAGTGTAGAGGGAGCTTTACTCTGCATCTAACCCCATGCTCTACCTGCCCTGGGAGTGTTTGATGGGACAGTGTAGAGGGAGCTTTACTCTGTATCTAACCCCGTGCTGTACCTACCCTGAGAGTGTTTGATGGGACAGTGTAGAGGGAGCTTTACTCTGTATCTAACCCCATGCTGTACGTACCCTGAGAGTGTTTGATCTGACAGTGTAGAGGGAGCTTTACTCTGTATCTAACTCCATGCTGTACCTGCCCTGGGAGTGTTTGATGGGACAGTGTAGAGGGAGCTTTACTCTGTATCTAACCCCCTGTACCTGCCCTGGGAGTGTTTGATGGGACAGTGTAGAGGGAGCTTTACTCTGGATCTAACCCCCTGTACCTGCCCTGGGAGTGTTTGATGGGACAGTGTAGAGGGAGCTTTACTCTGTATCTAACCTGTGCTGTACCTGCCCTGGGAGTGTTTGATGGGACAGTGTAGAGGGAGCTTTACTCTGTATCTAACCCGTTCTGTACCTGCTCTGGGAGTGTTTGATGAGACAGTGTAGAGGGAGTTTTACTCTGTATCTAACCCGTGCTGTACTTACCCTGGGAGTGTATGATGGGACAGTGTAGAGGGAGCTTTACTGTGTCTCTGACCTGTGCTGTACCTGCCCTGGGAGTGTTTGATGGGACAGTGTAGAGGGAGCTTTACTCTGTATCTAACCCCATGCTGTACCTGCCCTGGGAGTGTTTGATGGGACAGTGTAGAGGGAGCTTTACTCTGTATCTAACCCCATGCTGTACCTGCCCTGGGAGTGTTTGATGGGACAGTGTAGAGGGAGCTTTACTCTGTATCTAACCCCATGCTCTACCTGCCCTGGGAGTGTTTGATGGGACAGTGTAGAGGGAGCTTTACTCTGTATCTAACCCGTTCTGTACCTGCTCTGGGAGTGTTTGATGAGACAGTGTAGAGGGAGTTTTACTCTGTATCTAACCCGTGCTGTACTTACCCTGGGAGTGTATGATGGGACAGTGTAGAGGGAGCTTTACTGTGTCTCTGACCTGTGCTGTACCTGCCCTGGGAGTGTTTGATGGGACAGTGTAGAGGGAGCTTTACTCTGTATCTTACCCCGTGCTGTACCTGCCCTGGGAGTGTTTGATGGGACAGTGTAGAGGGAGCTTTACTCTGTATCTAACCCCATGCTGTACCTGCCCAAGGAGTGTTTGATGGGACAGTGTAGAGGGAGCTTTACTCTGCATCTAACCCTATGCTCTACCTGACCTGGGAGTGTTTGATGGGACAGTGTAGAGGGAGCTTTATTCTGTATCTAACCCCATGCTGTACCTATCCTGAGAGTGTTTGATGGGACAGTGTAGAGGGAGCTTTACTCTGTATCGAACCCGTGCTGTACCTGCCCTGGGAGTGTTTGATGGGACAGTGTAGAGGAAGCTTTACTCTGTATCTAACCCCGTGCTGTACCTGCCCTGGGAGTGTTTGATGGGCCAGTGTAGAGGGAGCTTTACTCTGTATCTAACCCCGTGCTGCAGATGTCCTGGGAGTGTTTGGTGGGACAGTGTAGAGGGAGCTTTACTCTGTATCTTACCCCGTGCTGTACCTGTCCTGGGAATGTTTGATGGGACAGTGTAGAGGGAGCTTTACTCTGTATCTAACGCCCTGTACCTGCCCTGGGAGTGTGTGATGGGACAGTGTAGAGGGAGCTTTACTCTGTATCTAACCCCGTGCTGTACCTGCCCTGGGAGTGTTTGATGGGACAGTGTAGAGGGAGCTTTACTCTGTATCTAACCCCGTGCTGTACCTGCCCTGGGAGGGTTTGATGGGACAGTGTAGAGGGAGCTTTACTCTGTATCTAACCCCGAGCTGTACCTGTCCTGGGAGTATTTGATGGGACAGTGTAGAGGGAGCTTTACTCTGTATCTAACCCCGTGCTGTACCTGCCCTGGGAGTGTTTGATGTGACAGTGTAGAGGGAGCTTTACTCTGTATCTCACCCCGTGCTGTAACTGCCCTGGGAGTGTTTGATGGGACAGTGTCGAGGAAGTTTTACTCTGTATCGAACCCCATGCTCGACCTGCCCTGGGAGTGTTTGATGGGACAGTGTAGAGGGAGCTTTATTCTGTATCTAACCCCATGCTGTACCTGTCCTGGGAGTGTATGATCAGACAGTGTAGAGGGAGCTTTACTCTGTATCTAACTCCATGCTGTATCTGCCCTTGGAGTGTTTGATGGGACAGTGTAGAGGGAGATTTACTCTGCATCTAACCCCATGCTCTACCTGCCCTGGGTGTGTTTGATGGGACAGTGTGGAGGGAGCTTTACTCTGTATCTAACCCCCTGTACCTGTCTTGGGAGTGTTTGATGGGACAGTGTAGAGGGAACTTTACTCTGTATCTAACCCCGTGCTGTACCTGTCCTGGGAATGTTTGATGGGACAGTGTCGAGGGAGCTTTACTCTGTATCTAACCCCCTGTACCTGCCCTGGGAGTGTGTGATGGAACAGTGTAGAGGGAGCTTTACTCTGTATCTAACCCCGTGCTGTACCTGCTCTGGGAGTGTTTGATGGGACAGTGTAGAGGGAGTTTTACTCTGTATCTAACTCCATGCTGTACCTGCCCTAGGAGTGTTTGATGGGACAATGTAGAGGGAGCTTTACTCTGCATCTAACCCCATGCGCGACCTGCCCTGGGAGTGTTTGATGGGACAGTGTAGAGGGAGCTTTATTCTGTATCTAACCCCATGCTGTACCTGCCCTGGGAGTGTTTGATGGGACAGTGTAGAGGGAGCTTTACTCTGTATCTAACCCCCTGTACCTGCCCTGGGAGTGTTTGATGGGACAGTGTAGAGGGAGCTTTACTCTGGATCTAACCCCCTGTACCTGCCCTGGGAGTGTTTGATGGGACAGTGTAGAGGGAGCTTTACTCTGTATCTAACCCGTGCTGTACCTGCCCTGTGAGTGTTTGATGGGACAGTGTAGAGGGAGCTTTAGTCTGTATCTAACCCCGTGCTGTACCTGCCCTGGGAGTGTTTGATGTGACAGTGTAGAGGGAGCTTTACTCTGTATCTAACCCCGTGCTGTACCTGCCCTGTGAGTGTTTGATGGGACAGTGTAGAGGGAGCTTTACTCTGTATCTAACCCGTTCTGTACCTGCTCTGGGAGTGTTTGATGGGACAGTGTAGAGGGAGTTTTACTCTGTATCTAACCCGTGCTGTACTTGCCCTGGGAGTGTATGATGGGACATTGTAGAGGGAGCTTTACTCTGCATCTAACCCCATGCTCTACCTGCCCTGGGTGTGTTTGATGGGACAGTGTAGAGGGAGCTTTACTCTGTATCTAACCCCGTGCTGTACCTGCCCTGGGAGTGTTTGATGTGACAGTGTAGAGGGAGCTTTACTCTGTATCGAACCCCGTGCTGTACCTGCCCTGGGAGTGTTTGATGGGACAGTGTGGAGGGAGCTTTACTCTGTATCTAACCCCGTGCTGTACCTGCCCTGGGAGTGTTTGATGGGACAGTGTAGAGGGAGCTTTACTCTGTATCTAACCCCGTGCTGCACCTGCCCTGGGAGTGTTTGATGGGACAGTGTAGAGGGAGCTTTACTCTGTATCTAACCCCGTGCTGTACCTGCCCTGGGAGTGTTTGATGTGACAGTGTAGAGGGAGCTTTACTCTGTATCGAACCCCGTGCTGTACCTGCCCTGGGAGTGCTTGATGGGACAGTGTAGAGGCAGCTTTACTCTGTATCTAACCCCATGCTGTACCTGCCCTGGGAGTGTTTGATGGGACAGTGTAGAGGGAGCTTTACTCTACATCTAACCCCATGCTCTACCTGCCCTGGGAGTGTTTGATGGGACAGTGTAGAGGGAGCTTTACTCTGTATCTAACCCGTTCTGTACCTGCTCTGGGAGTGTTTGATGGGACAGTGTAGAGGGAGTTTTACTCTGTATCTAACCCGTGCGGTACTTACCCTGGGAGTGTATGATGGGACAGTGTAGAGGGAGTTTTACTGTGTCTCTAACCTGTGCTGTACCTGCCCTGGGAGTGTTTGATGGGACAGTGTAGAGGGAGCTTTACTCTGTATCTTACCCCGTGCTGTACCTGCCCTGGGAGTGTTTGATGGGACAGTGTAGAGGGAGCTTTACTCTGTATCTAACCCCATGCTGCACCTGCCCTAGGAGTGTTTGATGGGACAGTGTAGAGGGAGCTTTACTCTGTATCTAACCCCATGCTGTACCTGCCCTGGGAGTGTTTGATCAGACAGTGTAGAGGGAGCTTTACTCTGTATCTAACTCCATGCTGTACCTGCCCTAGGAGTGTTTGATGGGACAGTGTAGAGGGAGCTTTACTCTGTATCTAACCCGTGCTGTACCTGCCCTGGGAGTGTTTGATGGGACAGTGTAGAGGAAGCTTTACTCTGTATCTAACCCCGTGCTGTACCTGCCCTGGGAGTGTTTGATGGGACAGTGTAGAGGGAGCTTTACTCTGTATCTAACCCCCTGTACCTGCCCTGGGAGTGTGTGATGGGACAGTGTAGAGGGAGCTTTACTCTGTATCTAACCCCGTGCTGTACCTGCCCTGGGAGTGTTTGATGGGACAGTGTAGAGGGAGCTTTACTCTGTATCTAACCCCGTGCTGTACCTGCCCTGGGAGTGTTTGATGGGACAGTGTAGAGGGAGCTTTACTCTGTATCTAACCCCGAGCTGTACCTGTCCTGGGAGTGTTTGATGGGACAGTGTAGAGGAAGCTTTACTCTGCATCTAACCCTATGATCTACCTGCCCTGGGAGTGTTTGATGGGACAGTGTAGAGGGAGCTTTATTCTGTATCTAACCCCATGCTGTACCTATCCTAAGAGTGTTTGATGGGACAGTGTAGAGGGAGCTTTACTCTGTATCTAACCCGTGCTGTACCTGCCCTGGGAGTGTTTGATGGGACAGTGTAGAGGAAGCTTTACTCTGTATCTAACCCCGTGCTGTACCTGCCCTGGGAGTGTTTGATGGGACAGTGTAGAGGGAGCTTTACTCTGTATCTAACCCCCTGTACCTGCCCTGGGAGTGTGTGATGGGACAGTGTAGAGGGAGCTTTACTCTGTATCTAACCCCGTGCTGTACCTGCCCTGGGAGTGTTTGATGGGACAGTGTAGAGGGAGCTTTACTCTGTATCTAACCCCGTGCTGTACCTGCCCTGGGAGTGTTTGATGGGACAGTGTAGAGGGAGCTTTACTCTGTATCTAACCCCGAGCTGTACCTGTCCTGGGAGTATTTGATGGGACAGTGTAGAGGGAGTTTTACTCTGTATCTAACCCCGTGCTGTACCTGCCCTGGGAGTGTTTGATGTGACAGTGTAGAGGGAGCTTCACTCTGTATCTCACCCCGTGCTGTACCTGCCCTGGGAGTGTTTGATGGGACAGTGTCGAGGGAGTTTTACTCTGTATCGAACCCCGTGCTGTACCTGCCCTGGGAGTGTTTGATGGGACAGTGTAGAGGGAGCTTTACTCTGTATCTAACCCGTTCTGTACCTGCTCTGGGAGTGTTTGATGGGACAGTGCAGAGGGAGTTTTACTCTGTATCTAACCCGTGCTGTACTTGCCCTGGGAGTGTATGATGGGACAGTGTAGAGGGAGCTATACTGTGTCTCTAACCTGTGCTGCACCTGCCCTGGGAGTGTTTGATGGGACAGTGTAGCGGGAGCTTTACTCTGTATCTAACCCCGTGCTGTACCTGCCCTGGGAGTGTTTGATAGGACAGTGTAGAGGGAGCTTTACTCTGTATCTAACCCTGTGCTGTACCTGCCCTGGGAGTGTTTGATGGGACAGTGTAGAGGGAGCTTTACTCTGTATCTAACTCCATGCTGTACCTGCCCTGGGAGTGTTTGATGGGACAGTGTAGAGGGAGCTTTACTCTGCATCTAACCCCATGCTCTACCTGCCCTGGGAGTGTTTGATGGGACAGTGTAGAGGGAGCTTTACTCTGTATCTAACCCCGTGCTGTACCTACCCTGAGAGTGTTTGATGGGACAGTGTAGAGGGAGCTTTACTCTGTATCTAACCCCATGCTGTACGTACCCTGAGAGTGTTTGATCTGACAGTGTAGAGGGAGCTTTACTCTGTATCTAACTCCATGCTGTACCTGCCCTGGGAGTGTTTGATGGGACAGTTTAGAGGGAGCTTTACTCTGTATCTAACCCCCTGTACCTGCCCTGGGAGTGTTTGATGGGACAGTGTAGAGGGAGCTTTAATCTGGATCTAACCCCCTGTACCTGCCCTGGGAGTGTTTGATGGGACAGTGTAGAGGGAGCTTTACTCTGTATCTAACCCGTGCTGCACCTGCCCTGTGAGTGTTTGATGGGACAGTGTAGAGGGAGCTTTACTCTGTATCTAACCCCGTGCTGTACCTGCCCTGGGAGTGTTTGATGTGACAGTGTAGAGGGAGCTTTACTCTGTATCTAACCCCGTGCTGTACCTGCCCTGTGAGTGTTTGATGGGACAGTGTAGAGGGAGCTTTACTCTGTATCTAACCCGTTTTTTACCTGTTCTGGGAGTGTTTGATGGGACAGTGTAGAGGGAGTTTTACTCTGTATCTAACCCGTGCTGTACTTGCCCTGGGAGTGTATGATGGGACAGTGTAGAGGGAGCTTTACTGTGTCTCTAACCTGTGCTGTACATGGCCTGGGAGTGTTTGATGGGACAGTGTAGAGGGAGCTTTACTCTGTATCTTACCCCGTGCTGTACCTGCCCTGGGAGTGTTTGATGGGACAGTGTAGAGGGAGCTTTGCTCTGTACCTAACCCCATGCTGTACCTGCCCTCGGAGTGTTTGATGGGACAGTGTAGTGGGAGCTTTACTCTGTATCTAACCCCATGCTGTACCTGCCCTGGGAGTGTTTGATCAGACAGTGTAGAGGGTGCTTTACTCTGTATCAAACTCCATGCTGTACCTGCCCTAGGAGTGTTTGATGGGACAGTGTCGAGGGAGTTTTACTCTGCATCTAACCCCATGCTCGACCTGCCCTGGGAGTGTTTGATGGGACAGTGTAGAGGGAGCTTTATTCTGTATCTAACCCCATGCTGTACCTGTCCTGGGAGTGTATGATCAGACAGTGTAGAGGGAGCTTTACTCTGTATCTAACTCCATGCTGTATCTGCCCTTGGAGTGTTTGATGGGACAGTGTAGAGGGAGCTTTACTCTGCATCTAACCCCATGCTCTACCTGCCCTGGGTGTGTTTGATGGGACAGTGTAGAGGGAGCTTTACTTTGTATCTAACTCCCTGTACCTGTCCTGGGAGTGTTTGATGGGACAGTGTAGAGGGAACTTTACTCTGTATCTAACCCCGTGCTGTACCTGTCCTGGGAATGTTTGATGGGACAGTGTCGAGGGAGCTTTACTCTGTATCTAACCCCCTGTACCTGCCCTGGGAGTGTGTGATGGAACAGTGTAGAGGGAGCTTTACTCTGTATCTAACCCCGTGCTGTACCTGCTCTGGGAGTGTTTGATGGGACAGTGTAGAGGGAGTTTTACTCTGTATCTAACTCCATGCTGTACCTGCCCTAGGAGTGTTTGATGGGACAGTGTAGAGGGAGCTTTACTCTGCATCTAACCCCATGCGCGACCTGCCCTGGGAGTGTTTGATGGGACAGTGTAGAGGGAGCTTTATTCTGTATCTAACCCCATGCTGTACCTGCCCTGGGAGTGTTTGATGGGACAGTGTAGAGGGAGCTTTACTCTGTATCTAACCCCCTGTACCTGCCCTGGGAGTGTTTGATGGGACAGTGTAGAGGGAGCTTTACTCTGGATCTAACCCCCTGTACCTGCCCTGGGAGTGTTTGATGGGACAGTGTAGAGGGAGCTTTACTCTGTATCTAACCCGTGCTGTACCTGCCCTGTGAGTGTTTGATGGGACAGTGTAGAGGGAGCTTTAGTCTGTATCTAACCCCGTGCTGTACCTGCCCTGGGAGTGTTTGATGTGACAGTGTAGAGGGAGCTTTACTCTGTATCTAACCCCGTGCTGTACCTGTTTTGTGAGTGTTTGATGGGATAGTGTAGAGGGAGCTTTACTCTGTATCTAACCCGTTTTGTACCTGCTCTGGGAGTGTTTGATGGGACAGTGTAGAGGGAGTTTTACTCTGTATCTAACCCGTGCTGTACTTGCCCTGGGAGTGTATGATGGGACAGTGTAGAGGGAGCTTTACTCTGCATCTAACCCCGTGCTGTACCTGCCCTGGGAGTGTTTGATGGGACAGTGTAGAGGGAGCTTTACTCTGTATCTAACCCGTGCTGTACCTGCCCTGGGAGTGTTTGATGGGACAGTGTAGAGGGAGTTTTACTCTGTATCTAACCCCGTGCTGCACCTGCCCTGGGAGTGTTTGATGGGACAGTGTAGAGGGAGCTTTACTCTGTATCTAACCCTGTGCTGTACCTGCCCTGGGAGTGTTTGATGTGACAGTGTAGAGGGAGCTTTACTCTGTATCGAACCCCGTGCTGTACCTGCCCTGGGAGTGTTTGATGGGACAGTGTAGAGGCAGCTTTACTCTGTATCTAACCCCATGCTGTACCTGCCCTGGGAGTGTTTGATGGGACAGTGTAGAGGGAGCTTTACTCTACATCTAACCCCATGCTCTACCTGCCCTGGGAGTGTTTGATGGGACAGTGTAGAGGGAGCTTTACTCTGTATCTAACCCGTTCTGTACCTGCTCTGGGAGTGTTTGATGGGACAGTGTAGAGGGAGTTTTACTCTGTATCTAACCCGTGCTGTACTTACCCTGGGAGTGTATGATGGGACAGTGTAGAGGGAGCTTTACTGTGTCTCTAACCTGTGCTGTACCTGCCCTGGGAGTGTTTGATGGGACAGTGTAGAGGGAGCTTTACTCTGTATCTTACCGCGTGCTGTACCTGCCCTGGGAGTGTTTGATGGGACAGTGTAGAGGGAGCTTTACTCTGTATCTAACCCCATGCTGTACCTGCCCTAGGAGTCTTTGATGGGACAGTGTAGAGGGAGCTTTAGTCTGTATCTAACCCCATGCTGTACCTGCCCTGGGAGTGTTTGATCAGACAGTGTAGAGGGAGCTTTACTCTGTATCTAACTCCATGCTGTACCTGCCCTAGGAGTGTTTGATGGGACAGTGTGGAGGGAGCTTTACTCTGCATCTAACCCTATGCTCTACCTGCCCTGGGAGTGTTTGATGGGACAGTGTAGAGGGAGCTTTATTCTGTATCTAACCCCATGCTGTACCTATCCTGAGAGTGTTTGATGGGACAGTGTAGAGGGAGCTTTACTCTGTATCTAACCCGTGCTGTACCTGCCCTGGGAGTGTTTGATGGGACAGTGTAGAGGAAGCTTTACTCTGTATCTAACCCCGTGCTGTACCTGCCCTGGGAGTGTTTGATAGGACAGTGTAGAGGGAGCTTTACTCTGTATCTAACCCCGTGCTGCACATGTCCTGGGAGTGTTTGGTGGGACAGTGTAGAGGGAGCTTTACTCTGTATCTAACCCCGTGCTGTACCTGTCCTGGGAATGTTTGATGGGACAGTGTCGAGGGAGCTTTACTCTGTATCTAACCCCCTGTACCTGCCCTGGGAGTGTGTGATGGGACAGTGTAGAGGGAGCTTTACTCTGTATCTAACCCCGTGCTGTACCTGCCCTGGGAGTGTTTGATGGGACAGTGTAGAGGGAGCTTTACTCTGTATCTAACCCCGTGCTGTACCTGCCCTGGGAGTGTTTGATGGGACAGTGTAGAGGGAGCTTTACTCTGTATCTAACCCCGAGCTGTACCTGTCCTGGGAGTATTTGATGGGACAGTGTAGAGGGAGTTTTAATCTGTATCTAACCCCGTGCTGTACCTGCCCTGGGAGTGTTTGATGTGACAGTGTAGAGGGAGCTTTACTCTGTATCTCACCCCGTGCTGTACCTGCCCTGGGAGTGTTTGATGGGACAGTGTCGAGGGAGTTTTACTCTGTATCGAACCCCGTGCTGTACCTGCCCTGGGAGTGTTTGATGGGACAGTGTAGAGGGAGCTTTACTCTGTATCTAACCCGTTCTGTACCTGCTCTGGGAGTGTTTGATGGGACAGTGCAGAGGGAGTTTTACTCTGTATCTTACCCGTGCTGTACTTGCCCTGGGAGTGTATGATGGGACAGTGTAGAGGGAGCTTTACTGTGTCTCTAACCTGTGCTGTACCTGCCCTGGGAGTGTTTGATGGGACAGTGTAGCGGGAGCTTTACTCTGTATCTAACCCCGTGCTGTACCTGGCCTGGGAGTGTTTGATGGGACAGTGTAGAGGGAGCTTTACTCTGTATCTAACTCCATGCTGTACCTGCCCTGGGAGTGTTTGATGGGACAGTTTAGAGGGAGCTTTACTCTGTATCTAACCCCCTGTACCTGCCCTGGGAGTGTTTGATGGGACAGTGTAGAGGGAGCTTTAATCTGGATCTAACCCCCTGTACCTGCCCTGGGAGTGTTTGATGGGACAGTGTAGAGGGAGCTTTACTCTGTATCTAACCCGTGCTGCACCTGCCCTGTGAGTGTTTGATGGGACAGTGTAGAGGGAGCTTTACTCTGTATCTAACCCCGTGCTGTACCTGCCCTGGGAGTGTTTGATGTGACAGTGTAGAGGGAGCTTTACTCTGTATCTAACCCCGTGCTGTACCTGCCCTGTGAGTGTTTGATGGGACAGTGTAGAGGGAGCTTTACTCTGTATCTAACCCGTTCTGTACCTGCTCTGGGAGTGTTTGATGGGACAGTGTAGAGGGAGTTTTACTCTGTATCTAACCCGTGCTGTACTTGCCCTGGGAGTGTGTGATGGGACAGTGTAGAGGGAGCTTTACTGTGTCTCTAACCTGTGCTGTACCTGCCCTGGGAGTGTTTGATGGGACAGTGTAGAGGGAGCTTTACTCTGTATCTAACCCCCTGTACCTGCCCTGGGAGTGTTTGATGGGACAGTGTAGAGGGAGCTTTACTCTGTATCTAACCCGTGCTGTACCTGCCCTGGGAGTGTTTGATGGGACAGTGTAGAGGGAGCTTTACTCTGTATCTAACCCCGTGCTGTACCTGCCCTGGGAGTGTTTGATGGGACAGTGTAGAGGGAGCTTTACTCTGTATCTAACCCCGTGCTGTACCTGTCATGGGAGTGTTTGATGGGACAGTGTAGAGGGAACTTTACTCTGTATCTAACCCCGTGCTGTACCTGTCCTGGGAATGTTTGATGGGACAGTGTAGAGGGAGCTTTACTCTGCATCTAACCCCATGCGCGACCTGCCCTGGGAGTGTTTGATGGGACAGTGTAGAGGGAGCTTTATTCTGTATCTAACCCCATGCTGTACCTGCCCTGGGAGTGTATGATCAGACAGTGTAGAGGGAGCTTTACTCTGTATCTAACTCCATGCTGTATCTGCCCTAGGAGTGTTTGATGGGACAGTGTAGAGGGAGCTTTACTCTGCATCTAACCCCATGCTCGACCTGCCCTGGGTGTGTTTGATGGGACAGTGTAGAGGGAGCTTTACTCTGTATCTAACCCCGTGCTGTACCTGCCCTGGGAGTGTTTGATGTGACAGTGTAGAGGGAGCTTTACTCTGTATCGAACCCCGTGCTGTACCTACCCTAGAAATATTTGATGGAACAGTGAAGAGGGAGCTTTACTCTGTATCTAACCCGTGCTGTACCTGCCCTGGGAGTGTTTGATGGGACAGTGTAGAGGGAGCTTTACTCTGTATCTAACCCCGTGCTGCACCTGCCCTGGGAATGTTTGATGGGACAGTGGAGAGGGAGCTTTACTCTGTATCTAACCCCGTGCTGTACCTGCCCTGGGAGTGTTTGATGTGACAGTGTCGAGGGAGCTTTACTCTGTATCGAACCCCGTGCTGTACCTGCCCTGGGAGTGTTTGATGGGACAGTGTAGAGGGAGCTTTACTCTGTATCTAACCCCATGCTGTACCTGCCCTGGGAGTGTTTGATGGTACAGTGTAGAGGGAGCTTTACTCTACATCTAACCCCATACTCTACCTGCCCTGGGAGTGTTTGATGGGACAGTGTAGAGGGAGCTTTACTCTGTATCTAACCCGTTCTGTACCTGTCCTGGGAATGTTTGATGGGACAGTGTAGAGGGATATTTACTCTGTATCTAACCCCCTGTACCTGCCCTGGGAGTGTGTGATGGGACAGTGTAGAGGGAGCTTTACTCTGTATCTAACCCCGTGCTGTACCTGCCCTGGGAGTGTTTGATGTGACAGTGTAGAGGGAGCTTTACTCTGTATCTAACCCCGTGCTGTACCTGCCCTGGGAGTGTTTGATGGGACAGTGTAGAGGGAGCTTTACTCTGTATCTAACCCCGAGCTGTACCTGTCCTGGGAGTATTTGATGGGACAGTGTAGAGGGAGTTTTACTCTGTATCTAACCCCGTGCTGTACCTGCCCAGGGAGTGTTTGATGTGACAGTGTAGAGGGAGCTTTACTCTGTATCTCACCCCGTGCTGTACCTGCCCTGGGAGTGTTTGATGGGACAGTGTCGAGGGAGTTTTACTCTGTATCGAACCCCGTGCTGTACCTGCCCTGGGAGTGTTTGATGGGACAGTGTAGAGGGAGCTTTACTCTGTATCTAACCCGTTCTGTACCTGCTCTGGGAGTGTTTGATGGGACAGTGCAGAGGGAGTTTTACTCTGTATCTAACCCGTGCTGTACTTGCCCTGGGAGTGTATGATGGGACAGTGTAGAGGGAGCTTTACTCTGTATCTAACTCCATGCTGTACCTGCCCTGGGAGTGTTTGATGGGACAGTTTAGAGGGAGCTTTACTCTGTATCTAACCCCCTGTACCTGCCCTGGGAGTGTTTGATGGGACAGTGTAGAGGGAGCTTTAATCTGGATCTAACCCCCTGTACCTGCCCTGGGAGTGTTTGATGGGACAGTGTAGAGGGAGCTTTACTCTGTATCTAACCCGTGCTGCACCTGCCCTGTGAGTGTTTGATGGGACAGTGTAGAGGGTGCTTTACTCTGTATCTAACCCCGTGCTGTACCTGCCCTGGGAGTGTTTGATGTGACAGTGTAGAGGGAGCTTTACTCTGTATCTAACCCCGTGCTGTACCTGCCCTGTGAGTGTTTGATGGGACAGTGTAGAGGGAGCTTTACTCTGTATCTAACCCGTTCTGTACCTGCTCTGGGAGTGTTTGATGGGACAGTGTAGAGGGTGTTTTACTCTGTATCTAACCCGTGCTGTACTTGCCCTGGGAGTGTATGATGGGACAGTGTAGAGGGAGCTTTACTGTGTCTCTAACCTGTGCTGTACCTGCCCTGGGAGTGTTTGATGGGACAGTGTAGAGGGAGCTTTACTCTGTATCTTACCCCGTGCTGTACCTGCCCTGGGAGTGTTTGATGGGACAGTGTAGAGGGAGCTTTACTCTGTATCTAACCCCATGCTGTACCTGCCCTCGGAGTGTTTGATGGGACAGTGTAGTGGGAGCTTTACTCTGTATCTAACCCCATGCTGTACCTGCCCTGGGAGTGTTTGATCAGACAGTGTAGAGGGAGCTTTACTCTGTATCAAACTCCATGCTGTACCTGCCCTCGGAGTGTTTGATGGGACAGTGTAGAGGGAGCTTTACTCTGTATCTAACCCCGTGCTGTACCTGCCCTGGGAGTGTTTGATGTGACAGTGTAGAGGGAGCTTTACTCTGTATCTAACCCCGTGCTGTAACTGCCCTGTGAGTGTTTGATGGGACAGTGTAGAGGGAGCTTTACTCTGTATCTAACCCGTTCTGTACCTGCTCTGGGAGTGTTTGATGGGACAGTGTGGAGGGAGTTTTACTCTGTATCTAACCCGTGCTGTACTTGCCCTGGGAGTGTATGATGGGACAGTGTAGAGGGAGCTTTACTGTGTCTCTAACCTGTGCTGTACCTGCCCTGGGAGTGTTTGATGGGACAGTGTAGAGGGAGCTTTACTCTGTATCTTACTCCGTGCTGTACCTGCCCTGGGAGTGTTTGATGGGACAGTGTAGAGGGAGCTTTACTCTGTATCTAACCCCATGCTGTACCTGCCCTCGGAGTGTTTGATGGGACAGTGTAGTGGGAGCTTTACTCTGTATCTAACCCCATGCTGTACCTGCCCTGGGAGTGTTTGATCAGACAGTGTAGAGGGAGCTTTACTCTGTATCAAACTCCATGCTGTACCTGCCCTAGGAGTGTTTGATGGGACAGTGTCGAGGGAGTTTTACTCTGCATCTAACCCCATGCTCGACCTGCCCTGGGAGTGTTTGATGGGACAGTGTAGAGGGAGCTTTATTCTGTATCTAACCCCATGCTGTACCTGTCCTGGGAGTGTATGATCAGACAGTGTAGAGGGAGCTTTACTCTGTATCTAACTCCATGCTGTATCTGCCCTTGGAGTGTTTGATGGGACAGTGTAGAGGGAGCTTTACTCTGCATCTAACCCCATGCTCTACCTGCCCTGGGTGTGTTTGATGGGACAGTGTAGAGGGAGCTTTACTCTGTATCTAACCCCCTGTACCTGCCCTGGGAGTGTTTGATGGGACAGTGTAGAGGGAGCTTTACTCTGTATCTAACCCGTGCTGTACCTGCCCTGGGAGTGTTTGATGGGACAGTGTAGAGGGAGCTTTACTCTGTATCTAACCCCGTGCTGTACCTGCCCTGGGAGTGTTTGATGGGACAGTGTAGAGGGAGCTTTACTCTGTATCTAACCCCGTGCTGTACCTGTCCTGGGAGTGTTTGATGGGACAGTGTAGAGGGAACTTTACTCTGTATCTAACCCCGTGCTGTACCTGTCCTGGGAATGTTTGATGGGACAGTGTCGAGGGAGCTTTACTCTGTATCTAACCCTCTGTACCTGCTCTGGGAGTGTGTGATGGGACAGTGTCGAGGGAGCTTTACTCTGTATCTAACCCCGTGCTGTACCTGCTCTGGGAGTGTTTGATGGGACAGTGTAGAGGGAGTTTTACTCTGTATCTAACTCCATGCGCGACCTGCCCTGGGAGTGTTTGATGGGACAGTGTAGAGGGAGCTTTATTCTGTATCTAACCCCATGCTGTACCTGCCCTGGGAGTGTATGATCAGACAGTGTAGAGGGAGCTTTACTCTGTATCTAACTCCATGCTGTATCTGCCCTAGGAGTGTTTGATGGGACAGTGTAGAGGGAGCTTTACTCTGCATCTAACCCTATGCTCTACCTGCCCTGGGTGTGTTTGATGGGACAGTGTAGAGGGAGCTTTACTCTGTATCTAACCCCGTGCTGTACCTGCCCTGGGAGTGTTTGATGTGACAGTGTAGAGGGAGCTTTACTCTGTATCTAACCTCGTGCTGCACCTGCCCTGGGAATGTTTGATGGGACAGTGTAGAGGGAGCTTTACTCTGTATCTAACCCCGTGCTGTACCTGCCCTGGGAGTGTTTGATGTGACAGTGTCGAGGGAGCTTTACTCTGTATCGAACCCCGTGCTGTACCTGCCCTGGGAGTGTTTGATGGGACAGTGCAGAGGGAGCTTTACTCTGTATCTAACCCCATGCTGTACCTGCCCTGGGAGTGTTTGATGGGACAGTGTAGAGGGAGCTTTACTCTACATCTAACCCCATGCTCTACCTGCCCTGGGAGTGTTTGATGGGACAGTGTAGAGGGAGCTTTACTCTGTATCTAACCCGTTCTGTACCTGCTCTGGGAGTGTTTGATGGGACAGTGTAGAGGGAGTTTTACTCTGTATCTAACCCGTGCTGTACTTACCCTGGGAGTGTATGATGGGACAGTGTAGAGGGAGCTTTACTGTGTTTCTAACCTGTGCTGTACCTGCTCTGGGAGTGTTTGATGGGACAGTGTAGAGGGAGCTTTACTCTGTATCTAACCCCGTGCTGTACCTGCCCTGGGAGTGTTTGATGGGACAGTGTAGAGGGAGCTTTACTCTGTATCTAACCCCATGCTGTACCTGCCCTAGGAGTGTTTGATGGGACAGTGTAGAGGGAGCTTTACTCTGCATCTAACCCCATGCTCTACCTGCCCTGGGAGTGTTTGATGGGACAGTGTAGAGGGAGCTTTACTCTGTATCTAACCCGTTCTGTACCTGTCCTGGGAATGTTTGATGGGACAGTGTAGAGGGAGCTTTACTCTGTATCTAACCCCCTGTACCTGCCCTGGGAGTGTGTGATGGGACAGTGTAGAGGGAGCTTTACTCTGTATCTAACCCCGTGCTGTACCTGCCCTGGGAGTGTTTGATGTGACAGTGTAGAGGGAGCTTTACTCTGTATCTAACCCCGTGCTGTACCTGCCCTGGGAGTGTTTGATGGGACAGTGTAGAGGGAGCTTTACTCTGTATCTAACCCCGAGCTGTACCTGTCCTGGGAGTATTTGATGGGACAGTGTAGAGGGAGTTTTACTCTGTATCTAACCCCGTGCTGTACCTGCCCAGGGAGTGTTTGATGTGACAGTGTAGAGGGAGCTTTACTCTGTATCTCACCCCGTGCTGTACCTGCCCTGGGAGTGTTTGATGGGACAGTGTCGAGGGAGTTTTACTCTGTATCGAACCCCGTGCTGTACCTGCCCTGGGAGTGTTTGATGGGACAGTGTAGAGGGAGCTTTACTCTGTATCTAACCCGTTCTGTACCTGCTCTGGGAGTGTTTGATGGGACAGTGCAGAGGGAGTTTTACTCTGTATCTAACCCGTGCTGTACTTGCCCTGGGAGTGTATGATGGGACAGTGTAGAGGGAGCTTTACTCTGTATCTAACTCCATGCTGTACCTGCCCTGGGAGTGTTTGATGGGACAGTTTAGAGGGAGCTTTACTCTGTATCTAACCCCCTGTACCTGCCCTGGGAGTGTTTGATGGGACAGTGTAGAGGGAGCTTTAATCTGGATCTAACCCCCTGTACCTGCCCTGGGAGTGTTTGATGGGACAGTGTAGAGGGAGCTTTACTCTGTATCTAACCCGTGCTGCACCTGCCCTGTGAGTGTTTGATGGGACAGTGTAGAGGGTGCTTTACTCTGTATCTAACCCCGTGCTGTACCTGCCCTGGGAGTGTTTGATGTGACAGTGTAGAGGGAGCTTTACTCTGTATCTAACCCCGTGCTGTACCTGCCCTGTGAGTGTTTGATGGGACAGTGTAGAGGGAGCTTTACTCTGTATCTAACCCGTTCTGTACCTGCTCTGGGAGTGTTTGATGGGACAGTGTAGAGGGTGTTTTACTCTGTATCTAACCCGTGCTGTACTTGCCCTGGGAGTGTATGATGGGACAGTGTAGAGGGAGCTTTACTGTGTCTCTAACCTGTGCTGTACCTGCCCTGGGAGTGTTTGATGGGACAGTGTAGAGGGAGCTTTACTCTGTATCTTACCCCGTGCTGTACCTGCCCTGGGAGTGTTTGATGGGACAGTGTAGAGGGAGCTTTACTCTGTATCTAACCCCATGCTGTACCTGCCCTCGGAGTGTTTGATGGGACAGTGTAGTGGGAGCTTTACTCTGTATCTAACCCCATGCTGTACCTGCCCTGGGAGTGTTTGATCAGACAGTGTAGAGGGAGCTTTACTCTGTTTCAAACTCCATGCTGTACCTGCCCTCGGAGTGTTTGATGGGACAGTGTAGAGGGAGCTTTACTCTGTATCTAACCCCGTGCTGTACCTGCCCTGGGAGTGTTTGATGTGACAGTGTAGAGGGAGCTTTACTCTGTATCTAACCCCGTGCTGTACCTGCCCTGTGAGTGTTTGATGGGACAGTGTAGAGGGAGCTTTACTCTGTATCTAACCCGTTCTGTACCTGCTCTGGGAGTGTTTGATGGGACAGTGTGGAGGGAGTTTTACTCTGTATCTAACCCGTGCTGTACTTGCCCTGGGAGTGTATGATGGGACAGTGTAGAGGGAGCTTTACTGTGTCTCTAACCTGTGCTGTACCTGCCCTGGGAGTGTTTGATGGGACAGTGTAGAGGGAGCTTTACTCTGTATCTTACTCCGTGCTGTACCTGCCCTGGGAGTGTTTGATGGGACAGTGTAGAGGGAGCTTTACTCTGTATCTAACCCCATGCTGTACCTGCCCTCGGAGTGTTTGATGGGACAGTGTAGTGGGAGCTTTACTCTGTATCTAACCCCATGCTGTACCTGCCCTGGGAGTGTTTGATCAGACAGTGTAGAGGGAGCTTTACTCTGTATCAAACTCCATGCTGTACCTGCCCTAGGAGTGTTTGATGGGACAGTGTCGAGGGAGTTTTACTCTGCATCTAACCCCATGCTCGACCTGCCCTGGGAGTGTTTGATGGGACAGTGTAGAGGGAGCTTTATTCTGTATCTAACCCCATGCTGTACCTGTCCTGGGAGTGTATGATCAGACAGTGTAGAGGGAGCTTTACTCTGTATCTAACTCCATGCTGTATCTGCCCTTGGAGTGTTTGATGGGACAGTGTAGAGGGAGCTTTACTCTGCATCTAACCCCATGCTCTACCTGCCCTGGGTGTGTTTGATGGGACAGTGTAGAGGGAGCTTTACTCTGTATCTAACCCCCTGTACCTGCCCTGGGAGTGTTTGATGGGACAGTGTAGAGGGAGCTTTACTCTGTATCTAACCCGTGCTGTACCTGCCCTGGGAGTGTTTGATGGGACAGTGTAGAGGGAGCTTTACTCTGTATCTAACCCCGTGCTGTACCTGCCCTGGGAGTGTTTGATGGGACAGTGTAGAGGGAGCTTTACTCTGTATCTAACCCCGTGCTGTAGCTGTCCTGGGAGTGTTTGATGGGACAGTGTAGAGGGAACTTTACTCTGTATCTAACCCCGTGCTGTACCTGTCCTGGGAATGTTTGATGGGACAGTGTCGAGGGAGCTTTACTCTGTATCTAACCCCCTGTACCTGCCCTGGGAGTGTGTGATGGGACAGTGTCGAGGGAGCTTTACTCTGTATCTAACCCCGTGCTGTACCTGCTCTGGGAGTGTTTGATGGGACAGTGTAGAGGGAGTTTTACTCTGTATCTAACTCCATGCGCGACCTGCCCTGGGAGTGTTTGATGGGACAGTGTAGAGGGAGCTTTATTCTGTATCTAACCCCATGCTGTACCTGCCCTGGGAGTGTATGATCAGACAGTGTAGAGGGAGCTTTACTCTGTATCTAACTCCATGCTGTATCTGCCCTAGGAGTGTTTGATGGGACAGTGTAGAGGGAGCTTTACTCTGCATCTAACCCCATGCTCTACCTGCCCTGGGTGTGTTTGATGGGACAGTGTAGAGGGAGCTTTACTCTGTATCTAACCCCGTGCTGTACCTGCCCTGGGAGTGTTTGATGTGACAGTGTAGAGGGAGCTTTACTCTGTATCTAACCCCGTGCTGCACCTGCCCTGGGAATGTTTGATGGGACAGTGTAGAGGGAGCTTTACTCTGTATCTAACCCCGTGCTGTACCTGCCCTGGGAGTGTTTGATGTGACAGTGTCGAGGGAGCTTTACTCTGTATCGAACCCCGTGCTGTACCTGCCCTGGGAGTGTTTGATGGGACAGTGCAGAGGGAGCTTTACTCTGTATCTAACCCCATGCTGTACCTGCCCTGGGAGTGTTTGATGGGACAGTGTAGAGGGAGCTTTACTCTACATCTAACCCCATGCTCTACCTGCCCTGGGAGTGTTTGATGGGACAGTGTAGAGGGAGCTTTACTCTGTATCTAACCCGTTCTGTACCTGCTCTGGGAGTGTTTGATGGGACAGTGTAGAGGGAGTTTTACTCTGTATCTAACCCGTGCTGTACTTACCCTGGGAGTGTATGATGGGACAGTGTAGAGGGAGCTTTACTGTGTCTCTAACCTGTGCTGTACCTGCCCTGGGAGTGTTTGATGGGACAGTGTAGAGGGAGCTTTACTCTGTATCTAACCCCGTGCTGTACCTGCCCTGGGAGTGTTTGATGGGACAGTGTAGAGGGAGCTTTACTCTGTATCTAACCCCATGCTGTACCTGCCCTAGGAGTGTTTGATGGGACAGTGTAGAGGGAGCTTTACTCTGCATCTAACCCTATGCTCTACCTGCCCTGGGAGTGTTTGATGGGACAGTGTAGAGGGAGCTTTATTCTGTATCTAACCCCATGCTGTACCTATCCTGAGAGTGTTTGATGGGACAGTGTAGAGGGAGCTTTACTCTGTATCTAACCAGTGCTGTACCTGCCCTGGGAGTGTTTGATGGGACAGTGTAGACGGAGCTTTACTCTGTATCTAACCCCGTGCTGTACCTGCCCTGGGAGTGTTTGATGGGACAGTGTAGAGGGAGCTTTACTCTGTATCTAACCCCGTGCTGCACATGTCCTGGGAGTGTTTGGTGGGACAGTGTAGAGGGAGCTTTACTCTGTATCTAACCCCGTGCTGTACCTGTCCTGGGAATGTTTGATGGGACAGTGTAGAGGGAGCTTTACTCTGTATCTAACCCCCTGTACCTGCCCTGGGAGTGTGTGATGGGACAGTGTAGAGGGAGCTTTACTCTGTATCTAACCCCGTGCTGTACCTGCCCTGGGAGTGTTTGATGGGACAGTGTAGAGGGAGCTTTATTCTGTATCTAACCCCATGCTGTACCTATCCTGAGAGTGTTTGATGGGACAGTGTAGAGGGAGCTTTACTCTGTATCTGACCTGTGCTGTACCTGCCCTGGGAGTGTTTGATGGGACAGTGTAGAGGGAGCTTTACTCTGTATCTAACCCCGTGCTGTACCTGCCCTGGGAGTGTTTGATGGGACAGTGTAGAGTGAGCTTTACTCTGTATCTAACCCCGTGCTGCACATGTCCTGGAAGTGTTTGGTGGGACAGTGTAGAGGGAGCTTTACTCTGTATCTAACCCCGTGCTGTACCTGTCCTGGGAATGTTTGATGGGACAGTGTAGAGGGAGCTTTACTCTGTATCTAACCCCCTGTACCTGCCCTGGGAGTGTGTGATGGGACAGTGTAGAGGGAGCTTTACTCTGTATCTAACCCCGTGCTGTACCTGCCCTGGGAGTGTTTGATGGGACAGTGTAGAGGGAGCTTTACTCTGTATCTAACCCCGTGCTGTACCTGCCCTGGGAGTGTTTGATGGGACAGTGTAGAGGGAGCTTTACTCTGTATCTAACCCCGAGCTGTACCTGTCCTGGGAGTATTTGATGTGACAGTGTAGAGGGAGCTTTACTCTGTATCTAACCCCGTGCTGTACCTGCCCTCTGAGTGTTTGATGGGACAGTGTCGAGGGAGTTTTACTCTGTATCGAACCTCGTGCTGTACCTGCCCTGGGAGTGTATGATGGGACAGTGTAGAGGGAGCTTTACTCTGCATCTAACCCCATGCTCTACCTGCCCTGGGAGTGTTTGATGGGACAGTGTAGAGGGAGCTTTACTCTGTATCTCACCCCGTGCTGTACCTACCCTGAGAGTGTTTGATGGGACAGTGTAGAGGGAGCTTTACTCTACATCTAACCCCATGCTCTACCTGCCCTGGGAGTGTTTGATGGGACAGTGTAGAGGGAGCTTTACTCTGTATCTAACCCGTTCTGTACCTGCTCTGGGAGTGTTTGATGGGACAGTGTAGAGGGAGTTTTACTCTGTATCTAACCCGTGCTGTACTTACCCTGGGAGTGTATGATGGGACAGTGTAGAGGGAGCTTTACTGTGTCTCTAACCTGTGCTGTACCTGCCCTGGGAGTGTTTGATGGGACAGTGTAGAGGGAGCTTTACTCTGTATCTAACCCCGTGCTGTACCTGCCCTGGGAGTGTTTGATGGGACAGTGTAGAGGGAGCTTTACTCTGTATCTAACCCCATGCTCTACCTGCCCTAGGAGTGTTTGATGGGACAGTGTAGAGGGAGCTTTACTCTGCATCTAACCCTATGCTCTACCTGCCCTGGGAGTGTTTGATGGGACAGTGTAGAGGGAGCTTTATTCTGTATCTAACCCCATGCTGTACCTATCCTGAGAGTGTTTGATGGGACAGTGTAGAGGGAGCTTTACTCTGTATCTAACCAGTGGTGTACCTGCCCTGGGAGTGTTTGATGGGACAGTGTAGACGGAGCTTTACTCTGTATCTAACCCCGTGCTGTACCTGCCCTGGGAGTGTTTGATGGGACAGTGTAGAGGGAGCTTTACTCTGTATCTAACCCCGTGCTGCACATGTCCTGGAAGTGTTTGGTGGGACAGTGTAGAGGGAGCTTTACTCTGTATCTAACCCCGTGCTGTACCTGTCCTGGGAATGTTTGATGGGACAGTGTAGAGGGAGCTTTACTCTGTATCTAACCCCCTGTACCTGCCCTGGGAGTGTGTGATGGGACAGTGTAGAGGGAGCTTTACTCTGTATCTAACCCCGTGCTGTACCTGTCCTGGGAATGTTTGATGGGACAGTGTGGAGGGAGCTTTACTCTGTATCTAACCCCCTGTACCTGCCCTGGGAGTGTGTGATGGGACAGTGTAGAGGGAGCTTTACTCTGTATCTAACCCCGTGCTGTACCTGCCCTGGGAGTGTTTGATGTGACAGTGTAGAGGGAGCTTTACTCTGTATCTAACCCCGTGCTGTACCTGCCCTCTGAGTGTTTGATGGGACAGTGTCGAGGGAGATTTACTCTGTATCGAACCCCGTGCTGTACCTGCCCTGGGAGTGTATGATGGGACAGTGTAGAGGGAGCTTTACTCTGCATCTAACCCCATGCTCTACCTGCCCTGGGAGTGTTTGATGGGACAGTGTAGAGGGAGCTTTACTCTGTATCTCACCCCGTGCTGTACCTACCCTGAGAGTGTTTGATGGGACAGTGTAGAGGGAGCTTTACTCTGTATCTAACCCCATGCTGTACGTACCCTGAGAGTGTTTGATCTGACAGTGTCGAGGGAGTTTTACTCTGTATCTAACTCCATGCTGTACCTGCCCTGGGAGTGTTTGATGGGACAGTGTAGAGGGAGCTTTACTCTGTATCTAACCCCCTGTACCTGCCCTGGGAGTGTTTGATGGGACAATGTAGAGGGAGCTTTACTCTGTATCTAACCCGTGCTGTACCTGCCCTGTGAGTGTTTGATGGGACAGTGTGGAGGGAGCTTTACTCTGTATCTAACCCCGTGCTGTACCTGCCCTGGGAGTGTTTGATGGGACAGTGTAGAGGGAGCTTTACTCTGTATCTAACCCCGAGCTGTACCTGTCCTGGGAGTATTTGATGTGACAGTGTAGAGGGAGCTTTACTCTGTATCTAACCCCGTGCTGTACCTGCCCTCTGAGTGTTTGATGGGACAGTGTCGAGGGAGTTTTACTCTGTATCGAACCCCGTGCTGTACCTGCCCTGGGAGTGTATGATGGGACAGTGTAGAGGGAGCTTTACTCTGCATCTAACCCCATGCTCTACCTGCCCTGGGAGTGTTTGATGGGACAGTGTAGAGGGAGCTTTACTCTGTATCTCACCCCGTGCTGTACCTACCCTGAGAGTGTTTGATGGGAAAGTGTGGAGGGAGCTTTACTCAACATCTAACCCCATGCTCTACCTGCCCTGGGAGTGTTTGATGGGACAGTGTAGAGGGAGCTTTACTCTGTATCTAACCCGTTCTGTACCTGCTCTGGGAGTGTTTGATGGGACAGTGTAGAGGGAGCTTTACTCTGTATCTAACCCCGTGCTGTACCTGCCCTGGGAGTGTTTGATGGGACAGTGTAGAGGGAGCTTTACTCTGTATCTAACCCCATGCTGTACCTGCCCTAGGAGCGTTTGATGGGACAGTGTAGAGGGAGCTTTACTCTGCATCTAACCCTATGCTCTACCTGCCCTGGGAGTGTTTGATGGGACAGTGTAGAGGGAGCTTTATTCTGTATCTAACCCCATGCTGTACCTATCCTGAGAGTGTTTGATGGGACAGTGTAGAGGGAGTTTTACTCTGTGTCTAACCAGTGGTGTACCTGCCCTGGGAGTGTTTGATGGGACAGTGTAGACGGAGCTTTACTCTGTATCTAACCCCGTGCTGTACCTGCCCTGGGAGTGTTTGATGGGACAATGTAGAGGGAGCTTTACTCTGTATCTAACCCCGTGCTGCACATGTCCTGGGAGTGTTTGGTGGGACAGTGTAGAGGGAGCTTTACTCTGTATCTAACCCCGTGCTGTACCTGTCCTGGGAATGTTTGATGGGACAGTGTAGAGGGAGCTTTACTCTGTATCTAACCCCCTGTACCTGCCCTGGGAGTGTGTGATGGGACAGTGTAGAGGGAGCTTTACTCTGTATCTAACCCCGTGCTGTACCTGCCCTGGGAGTGTTTGATGGGACAGTGTAGAGGGAGCTTTATTCTGTATCTAACCCGTGCTGTACCTGCCCTGGTAGTGTTTGATGGGACAGTGTACAGGGAGCTTTACTCTGTATCTAACCCCGTGCTGTACCTGCCCTGGGAGTGTTTGATGGGACAGTGTCGAGGGAGCTTTACTCTGTATCTAACCCCGTGCTGCACATGTCCTGGGAGTGTTTGGTGGGACAGTGTAGAGGGAGCTTTACTCTGTATCTAACCCCGTGCTGTACCTGTCCTGGGAATGTTTGATGGGACAGTGTGGAGGGAGCTTTACTCTGTATCTAACCCCCTGTACCTGCCCTGGGAGTGTGTGATGGGACAGTGTAGAGGGAGCTTTACTCTGTATCTAACCCCGTGCTGTACCTGCCCTGGGAGTGTTTGATGTGACAGTGTAGAGGGAGCTTTACTCTGTATCTAACCCCGTGCTGTACCTGCCCTCTGAGTGTTTGATGGGACAGTGTCGAGGGAGTTTTACTCTGTATCGAACCCCGTGCTGTACCTGCCCTGGGAGTGTATGATGGGACAGTGTAGAGGGAGCTTTACTCTGCATCTAACCCCATGCTCTACCTGCCCTGGGAGTGTTTGATGGGACAGTGCAGAGGGAGCTTTACTCTGTATCTCACCCCGTGCTGTACCTACCCTGAGAGTGTTTGATGGGACAGTGTAGAGGGAGCTTTACTCTGTATCTAACCCCATGCTGTACGTACCCTGAGAGTGTTTGATCTGACAGTGTAGAGGGAGCTTTACTCTGTATCTAACTCCATGCTGTACCTGCCCTGGGAGTGTTTGATGGGACAGTGTAGAGGGAGCTTTACTCTGTATCTAACCCCCTGTACCTGCCCTGGGAGTGTTTGATGGGACAGTGTAGAGGGAGCTTTACTCTGTATCTAACCCGTGCTGTACCTGCCCTGTGAGTGTTTGATGGGACAGTGTAGAGGGAGCTTTACTCTGTATCTAACCCCGTGCTGTACCTGCCCTGTGAGTGTTTGATGGGACAGTGTAGAGGGAGCTTTACTCTGTATCTAACCCGTTCTGTACCTGCTCTGGGAGTGTTTGATGGGACAGTGTAGAGGGAGTTTTACTCTGTATCTAACCCGTGCTGTACTTGCCCTGGGAGTGTATGATGGGACAGTGTAGAGGGAGCTTTACTGTGTCTCTAACCTGTGCTGTACCTGCCCTGGGAGTTTTTGATGGGACAGTGTAGAGGGAGCTTTACTCTGTATCTTACCCCGTGCTGTACCTGCCCTGGGAGTGTTTGATGGGACAGTGTAGAGGGAGCTTTACTCTGTATCTAACCCCATGCTGTACCTGCCCTGGGAGTGTTTGATGGGACAGTGTAGAGGGAGCTTTACTCTGTATCTAACCCCATGCTGTACCTGCCCTGGGAATGTTTGATCAGACAGTGTAGAGGGAGCTTTACTCTGTATCTAACTCCATGCTGTACCTGCCCTAGGAGTGTTTGATGGGACAGTGTCGAGGGAGTTTTACTCTGCATCTAACCCCATGCTCGACCTGCCCTGGGAGTGTTTGATGGGACAGTGTAGAGGGAGCTTTATTCTGTATCTAACCCCATGCTGTACCTGCCCTGGGAGTGTATGATCAGACAGTGTAGAGGGAGCTTTACTCTGTATCTAACTCCATGCTGTATCTGCGCTTGGAGTGTTTGATGGGACAGTGTAGAGGGAGCTTTACTCTGCATCTAACCCCGTGCTGTACCTGCCCTGGGAGTGTTTGATGGGACAGTGTAGAGGGAGCTTTACTCTGTATCTAACCCCATGCTGTACCTGCCCTAGGAGCGTTTGATGGGACAGTGTAGAGGGAGCTTTACTCTGCATCTAACCCTATGCTCTACCTGCCCTGGGAGTGTTTGATGGGACAGTGTAGAGGGAGCTTTATTCTGTATCTAACCCCATGCTGTACCTATCCTGAGAGTGTTTGATGGGACAGTGTAGAGGGAGTTTTACTCTGTGTCTAACCAGTGGTGTACCTGCCCTGGGAGTGTTTGATGGGACAGTGTAGAGGGAGCTTTACTCTGTATCTAACCCCGTGCTGTACCTGCCCTGGGAGTGTTTGATGGGACAGTGTAGAGGGAGCTTTATTCTGTATCTAACCCCATGCTGTACCTATCCTGAGAGTGTTTGATGGGACAGTGTAGAGGGAGCTTTACTCTGTATCTGACCTGTGCTGTACCTGCCCTGGGAGTGTTTGATGGGACAGTGTAGAGGGAGCTTTACTCTGTATCTAACCCCGTGCTGTACGTACCCTGAGAGTGTTTGATCTGACAGTGTCGAGGGAGTTTTACTCTGTATCTAACTCCATGCTGTACCTGCCCTGGGAGTGTTTGATGGGACAGTGTAGAGGGAGCTTTACTCTGTATCTAACCCCCTGTACCTGCCCTGGGAGTGTTTGATGGGACAATGTAGAGGGAGCTTTACTCTGTATCTAACCCGTGCTGTACCTGCCCTGTGAGTGTTTGATGGGACAGTGTGGAGGGAGCTTTACTCTGTATCTAACCCCGTGCTGTACCTGCCCTGGGAGTGTTTGATGGGACAGTGTAGAGGGAGCTTTACTCTGTATCTAACCCCGAGCTGTACCTGTCCTGGGAGTATTTGATGTGACAGTGTAGAGGGAGCTTTACTCTGTATCTAACCCCGTGCTGTACCTGCCCTCTGAGTGTTTGATGGGACAGTGTCGAGGGAGTTTTACTCTGTATCGAACCCCGTGCTGTACCTGCCCTGGGAGTGTATGATGGGACAGTGTAGAGGGAGCTTTACTCTGCATCTAACCCCATGCTCTACCTGCCCTGGGAGTGTTTGATGGGACAGTGTAGAGGGAGCTTTACTCTGTATCTCACCCCGTGCTGTACCTACCCTGAGAGTGTTTGATGGGAAAGTGTGGAGGGAGCTTTACTCAACATCTAACCCCATGCTCTACCTGCCCTGGGAGTGTTTGATGGGACAGTGTAGAGGGAGCTTTACTCTGTATCTAACCCGTTCTGTACCTGCTCTGGGAGTGTTTGATGGGACAGTGTAGAGGGAGCTTTACTCTGTATCTAACCCCGTGCTGTACCTGCCCTGGGAGTGTTTGATGGGACAGTGTAGAGGGAGCTTTACTCTGTATCTAACCCCATGCTGTACCTGCCCTAGGAGCGTTTGATGGGACAGTGTAGAGGGAGCTTTACTCTGCATCTAACCCTATGCTCTACCTGCCCTGGGAGTGTTTGATGGGACAGTGTAGAGGGAGCTTTATTCTGTATCTAACCCCATGCTGTACCTATCCTGAGAGTGTTTGATGGGACAGTGTAGAGGGAGTTTTACTCTGTGTCTAACCAGTGGTGTACCTGCCCTGGGAGTGTTTGATGGGACAGTGTAGACGGAGCTTTACTCTGTATCTAACCCCGTGCTGTACCTGCCCTGGGAGTGTTTGATGGGACAATGTAGAGGGAGCTTTACTCTGTATCTAACCCCGTGCTGCACATGTCCTGGGAGTGTTTGGTGGGACAGTGTAGAGGGAGCTTTACTCTGTATCTAACCCCGTGCTGTACCTGTCCTGGGAATGTTTGATGGGACAGTGTAGAGGGAGCTTTACTCTGTATCTAACCCCCTGTACCTGCCCTGGGAGTGTGTGATGGGACAGTGTAGAGGGAGCTTTACTCTGTATCTAACCCCGTGCTGTACCTGCCCTGGGAGTGTTTGATGGGACAGTGTAGAGGGAGCTTTATTCTGTATCTAACCCGTGCTGTACCTGCCCTGGTAGTGTTTGATGGGACAGTGTACAGGGAGCTTTACTCTGTATCTAACCCCGTGCTGTACCTGCCCTGGGAGTGTTTGATGGGACAGTGTCGAGGGAGCTTTACTCTGTATCTAACCCCGTGCTGCACATGTCCTGGGAGTGTTTGGTGGGACAGTGTAGAGGGAGCTTTACTCTGTATCTAACCCCGTGCTGTACCTGTCCTGGGAATGTTTGATGGGACAGTGTGGAGGGAGCTTTACTCTGTATCTAACCCCCTGTACCTGCCCTGGGAGTGTGTGATGGGACAGTGTAGAGGGAGCTTTACTCTGTATCTAACCCCGTGCTGTACCTGCCCTGGGAGTGTTTGATGTGACAGTGTAGAGGGAGCTTTACTCTGTATCTAACCCCGTGCTGTACCTGCCCTCTGAGTGTTTGATGGGACAGTGTCGAGGGAGTTTTACTCTGTATCGAACCCCGTGCTGTACCTGCCCTGGGAGTGTATGATGGGACAGTGTAGAGGGAGCTTTACTCTGCATCTAACCCCATGCTCTACCTGCCCTGGGAGTGTTTGATGGGACAGTGCAGAGGGAGCTTTACTCTGTATCTCACCCCGTGCTGTACCTACCCTGAGAGTGTTTGATGGGACAGTGTAGAGGGAGCTTTACTCTGTATCTAACCCCATGCTGTACGTACCCTGAGAGTGTTTGATCTGACAGTGTAGAGGGAGCTTTACTCTGTATCTAACTCCATGCTGTACCTGCCCTGGGAGTGTTTGATGGGACAGTGTAGAGGGAGCTTTACTCTGTATCTAACCCCCTGTACCTGCCCTGGGAGTGTTTGATGGGACAGTGTAGAGGGAGCTTTACTCTGTATCTAACCCGTGCTGTACCTGCCCTGTGAGTGTTTGATGGGACAGTGTAGAGGGAGCTTTACTCTGTATCTAACCCGTTCTGTACCTGCTCTGGGAGTGTTTGATGGGACAGTGTAGAGGGAGTTTTACTCTGTATCTAACCCGTGCTGTACTTGCCCTGGGAGTGTATGATGGGACAGTGTAGAGGGAGCTTTACTGTGTCTCTAACCTGTGCTGTACCTGCCCTGGGAGTTTTTGATGGGACAGTGTAGAGGGAGCTTTACTCTGTATCTTACCCCGTGCTGTACCTGCCCTGGGAGTGTTTGATGGGACAGTGTAGAGGGAGCTTTACTCTGTATCTAACCCCATGCTGTACCTGCCCTGGGAGTGTTTGATGGGACAGTGTAGAGGGAGCTTTACTCTGTATCTAACCCCATGCTGTACCTGCCCTGGGAATGTTTGATCAGACAGTGTAGAGGGAGCTTTACTCTGTATCTAACTCCATGCTGTACCTGCCCTAGGAGTGTTTGATGGGACAGTGTCGAGGGAGTTTTACTCTGCATCTAACCCCATGCTCGACCTGCCCTGGGAGTGTTTGATGGGACAGTGTAGAGGGAGCTTTATTCTGTATCTAACCCCATGCTGTACCTGCCCTGGGAGTGTATGATCAGACAGTGTAGAGGGAGCTTTACTCTGTATCTAACTCCATGCTGTATCTGCGCTTGGAGTGTTTGATGGGACAGTGTAGAGGGAGCTTTACTCTGCATCTAACCCCATGCTCTACCTGCCCTGGGTGTGTTTGATAAGACATTGTAGAGGGAGCTTTACTCTGTATCTAACCCCCTGTACCTGCCCTGGGAGTGTTTGATGGGACAGTGTAGAGGGAGCTTTACTCTGTATCTAACCCGTGCTGTACCTGCCCTGGGAGTGTTTGATGGGACAGTGTAGAGGGAGCTTTACTCTGTATCTAACCCCGTGCTGTACCTGCCCTGGGAGTGTTTGATGGGACAGTGTAGAGGGAGCTTTACTCTGTATCTAACCCCGTGCTGTACCTGTCCTGGGAGTGTTTGATGGGACAGTGTAGAGGGAGCTTTACTCTGTATCTAACCCCGTGCTGTACCTGCCCTGGGAGTGTTTGATGGGACAGTGTAGAGGGAGCTTTACTCTGTATCTAACCCCGTGCTGTACCTGCCCTGGGAGTGTTTGATGGGACAGTGTAGAGGGAGCTTTATTCTGTATCTAACCCCATGCTGTACCTATCCTGAGAGTGTTTGATGGGACAGTGTAGAGGGAGCTTTACTCTGTATCTGACCTGTGCTGTACCTGCCCTGGGAGTGTTTGATGGGACAGTGTAGAGGGAGCTTTACTCTGTATCTAACCCCGTGCTGTACCTGCCCTGGGAGTGTTTGATGGGACAGTGTAGAGGGAGCTTTACTCTGTATCTAACCCCGTGCTGCACATGTCCTGGAAGTGTTTGGTGGGACAGTGTAGAGGGAGCTTTACTCTGTATCTAACCCCGTGCTGTACCTGTCCTGGGAATGTTTGATGGGACAGTGTAGAGGGAGCTTTATTCTGTATCTAACCCCATGCTGTACCTATCCTGAGAGTGTTTGATGGGACAGTGTAGAGGGAGTTTTACTCTGTGTCTAACCAGTGGTGTACCTGCCCTGGGAGTGTTTGATGGGACAGTGTAGACGGAGCTTTACTCTGTATCTAACCCCGTGCTGTACCTGCCCTGGGAGTGTTTGATGTGACAGTGTAGAGGGAGCTTTACTCTGTATCTAACCCCGTGCTGTACCTGCCCTGTGAGTGTTTGATGGGACAGTGTAGAGGGAGCTTTACTCTGTATCTAACCCGTTCTGTACCTGCCCTGGGAGTGTTTGATGGGACAGTGTAGAGGGAGCTTTACTCTGTATCTAACCCCCTGTACCTGCCCTGGGAGTGTTTGATGGGACAGTGTAGAGGGAGCTTTACTCTGTATCTAACCCGTGCTGTACCTGCCCTGTGAGTGTTTGATGGGACAGTGTAGAGGGAGCTTTACTCTGTATCTAACCCGTTCTGTACCTGCTCTGGGAGTGTTTGATGGGACAGTGTAGAGGGAGTTTTACTCTGTATCTAACCCGTGCTGTACTTGCCCTGGGAGTGTATGATGGGACAGTGTAGAGGGAGCTTTACTGTGTCTCTAACCTGTGCTGTACCTGCCCTGGGAGTTTTTGATGGGACAGTGTAGAGGGAGCTTTACTCTGTATCTTACCCCGTGCTGTACCTGCCCTGGGAGTGTTTGATGGGACAGTGTAGAGGGAGCTTTACTCTGTATCTAACCCCATGCTGTACCTGCCCTGGGAGTGTTTGATGGGACAGTGTAGAGGGAGCTTTACTCTGTATCTAACCCCATGCTGTACCTGCCCTGGGAATGTTTGATCAGACAGTGTAGAGGGAGCTTTACTCTGTATCTAACTCCATGCTGTACCTGCCCTAGGAGTGTTTGATGGGACAGTGTCGAGGGAGTTTTACTCTGCATCTAACCCCATGCTCGACCTGCCCTGGGAGTGTTTGATGGGACAGTGTAGAGGGAGCTTTATTCTGTATCTAACCCCATGCTGTACCTGCCCTGGGAGTGTATGATCAGACAGTGTAGAGGGAGCTTTACTCTGTATCTAACTCCATGCTGTATCTGCGCTTGGAGTGTTTGATGGGACAGTGTAGAGGGAGCTTTACTCTGCATCTAACCCCATGCTCTACCTGCCCTGGGTGTGTTTGATAAGACATTGTAGAGGGAGCTTTACTCTGTATCTAACCCCCTGTACCTGCCCTGGGAGTGTTTGATGGGACAGTGTAGAGGGAGCTTTACTCTGTATCTAACCCGTGCTGTACCTGCCCTGGGAGTGTTTGATGGGACAGTGTAGAGGGAGCTTTACTCTGTATCTAACCCCGTGCTGTACCTGCCCTGGGAGTGTTTGATGGGACAGTGTAGAGGGAGCTTTACTCTGTATCTAACCCCGTGCTGTACCTGTCCTGGGAGTGTTTGATGGGACAGTGTAGAGGGAGCTTTACTCTGTATCTAACCCCGTGCTGTACCTGCCCTGGGAGTGTTTGATGGGACAGTGTAGAGGGAGCTTTACTCTGTATCTAACCCCGTGCTGTACCTGCCCTGGGAGTGTTTGATGGGACAGTGTAGAGGGAGCTTTATTCTGTATCTAACCCCATGCTGTACCTATCCTGAGAGTGTTTGATGGGACAGTGTAGAGGGAGCTTTACTCTGTATCTGACCTGTGCTGTACCTGCCCTGGGAGTGTTTGATGGGACAGTGTAGAGGGAGCTTTACTCTGTATCTAACCCCGTGCTGTACCTGCCCTGGGAGTGTTTGATGGGACAGTGTAGAGGGAGCTTTACTCTGTATCTAACCCCGTGCTGCACATGTCCTGGAAGTGTTTGGTGGGACAGTGTAGAGGGAGCTTTACTCTGTATCTAACCCCGTGCTGTACCTGTCCTGGGAATGTTTGATGGGACAGTGTAGAGGGAGCTTTATTCTGTATCTAACCCCATGCTGTACCTATCCTGAGAGTGTTTGATGGGACAGTGTAGAGGGAGTTTTACTCTGTGTCTAACCAGTGGTGTACCTGCCCTGGGAGTGTTTGATGGGACAGTGTAGACGGAGCTTTACTCTGTATCTAACCCCGTGCTGTACCTGCCCTGGGAGTGTTTGATGGGACAATGTAGAGGGAGCTTTACTCTGTATCTAACCCCGTGCTGCACATGTCCTGGGAGTGTTTGGTGGGACAGTGTAGAGGGAGCTTTACTCTGTATCTAACCCCGTGCTGTACCTGTCCTGGGAATGTTTGATGGGACAGTGTAGAGGGAGCTTTACTCTGTATCTAACCCCCTGTACCTGCCCTGGGAGTGTGTGATGGGACAGTGTAGAGGGAGCTTTACTCTGTATCTAACCCCGTGCTGTACCTGCCCTGGGAGTGTTTGATGGGACAGTGTAGAGGGAGCTTTATTCTGTATCTAACCCGTGCTGTACCTGCCCTGGTAGTGTTTGATGGGACAGTGTACAGGGAGCTTTACTCTGTATCTAACCCCGGGCTGTACCTGCCCTGGGAGTGTTTGATGGGACAGTGTCGAGGGAGCTTTACTCTGTATCTAACCCCGTGCTGCACATGTCCTGGGAGTGTTTGGTGGGACAGTGTAGAGGGAGCTTTACTCTGTATCTAACCCCGTGCTGTACCTGTCCTGGGAATGTTTGATGGGACAGTGTGGAGGGAGCTTTACTCTGTATCTAACCCCCTGTACCTGCCCTGGGAGTGTGTGATGGGACAGTGTAGAGGGAGCTTTACTCTGTATCTAACCCCGTGCTGTACCTGCCCTGGGAGTGTTTGATGTGACAGTGTCGAGGGAGTTTTACTCTGTATCGAACCCCGTGCTGTACCTGCCCTGGGAGTGTATGATGGGACAGTGTAGAGGTAGCTTTACTCTGCATCTAACCCCATGCTCTACCTGCCCTGGGAGTGTTTGATGGGACAGTGCAGAGGGAGCTTTACTCTGTATCTCACCCCGTGCTGTACCTACCCTGAGAGTGTTTGATGGGACAGTGTAGAGGGAGCTTTACTCTGTATCTAACCCCATGCTGTACGTACCCTGAGAGTGTTTGATCTGACAGTGTAGAGGGAGCTTTACTCTGTATCTAACTCCATGCTGTACCTGCCCTGGGAGTGTTTGATGGGACAGTGTAGAGGGAGCTTTACTCTGTATCTAACCCCCTGTACCTGCCCTGGGAGTGTTTGATGGGACAGTGTAGAGGGAGCTTTACTCTGTATCTAACCCGTGCTGTACCTGCCCTGTGAGTGTTTGATGGGACAGTGTAGAGGGAGCTTTACTCTGTATCTAACCCCGTGCTGTACCTGCCCTGTGAGTGTTTGATGGGACAGTGTAGAGGGAGCTTTACTCTGTATCTAACCCGTTCTGTACCTGCTCTGGGAGTGTTTGATGGGACAGTGTAGAGGGAGTTTTACTCTGTATCTAACCCGTGCTGTACTTGCCCTGGGAGTGTATGATGGGACAGTGTAGAGGGAGCTTTACTGTGTCTCTAACCTGTGCTGTACCTGCCCTGGGAGTTTTTGATGGGACAGTGTAGAGGGAGCTTTACTCTGTATCTTACCCCGTGCTGTACCTGCCCTGGGAGTGTTTGATGGGACAGTGTAGAGGGAGCTTTACTCTGTATCTAACCCCATGCTGTACCTGCCCTGGGAGTGTTTGATGGGACAGTGTAGAGGGAGCTTTACTCTGTATCTAACCCCATGCTGTACCTGCCCTGGGAATGTTTGATCAGACAGTGTAGAGGGAGCTTTACTCTGTATCTAACTCCATGCTGTACCTGCCCTAGGAGTGTTTGATGGGACAGTGTCGAGGGAGTTTTACTCTGCATCTAACCCCATGCTCGACCTGCCCTGGGAGTGTTTGATGGGACAGTGTAGAGGGAGCTTTATTCTGTATCTAACCCCATGCTGTACCTGCCCTGGGAGTGTATGATCAGACAGTGTAGAGGGAGCTTTACTCTGTATCTAACTCCATGCTGTATCTGCGCTTGGAGTGTTTGATGGGACAGTGTAGAGGGAGCTTTACTCTGCATCTAACCCCATGCTCTACCTGCCCTGGGTGTGTTTGATAAGACATTGTAGAGGGAGCTTTACTCTGTATCTAACCCCCTGTACCTGCCCTGGGAGTGTTTGATGGGACAGTGTAGAGGGAGCTTTACTCTGTATCTAACCCGTGCTGTACCTGCCCTGGGAGTGTTTGATGGGACAGTGTAGAGGGAGCTTTACTCTGTATCTAACCCCGTGCTGTACCTGCCCTGGAAGTGTTTGATGGGACAGTGTAGAGGGAGCTTTACTCTGTATCTAACCCCGTGCTGTACCTGTCCTGGGAGTGTTTGATGGGACAGTGTAGAGGGAGCTTTACTCTGTATCTAACCCCGTGCTGTACCTGCCCTGGGAGTGTTTGATGGGACAGTGTAGAGGGAGCTTTACTCTGTATCTAACCCCGTGCTGTACCTGCCCTGGGAGTGTTTGATGGGACAGTGTAGAGGGAGCTTTATTCTGTATCTAACCCCATGCTGTACCTATCCTGAGAGTGTTTGATGGGACAGTGTAGAGGGAGCTTTACTCTGTATCTGACCTGTGCTGTACCTGCCCTGGGAGTGTTTGATGGGACAGTGTAGAGGGAGCTTTACTCTGTATCTAACCCCGTGCTGTACCTGCCCTGGGAGTGTTTGATGGGACAGTGTAGAGGGAGCTTTACTCTGTATCTAACCCCGTGCTGCACATGTCCTGGAAGTGTTTGGTGGGACAGTGTAGAGGGAGCTTTACTCTGTATCTAACCCCGTGCTGTACCTGTCCTGGGAATGTTTGATGGGACAGTGTAGAGGGAGCTTTACTCTGTATCTAACCCCCTGTACCTGCCCTGGGAGTGTGTGATGGGACAGTGTAGAGGGAGCTTTACTCTGTATCTAACCCCGTGCTGTACCTGCCCTGGGAGTGTTTGATGGGACAGTGTAGAGGGAGCTTTACTCTGTATCTAACCCCGTGCTGTACCTGCCCTGGGAGTGTTTGATGGGACAGTGTAGAGGGAGCTTTACTCTGTATCTAACCCCGAGCTGTACCTGTCCTGGGAGTATTTGATGTGACAGTGTAGAGGGAGCTTTACTCTGTATCTAACCCCGTGCTGTACCTGCCCTCTGAGTGTTTGATGGGACAGTGTCGAGGGAGTTTTACTCTGTATCGAACCTCGTGCTGTACCTGCCCTGGGAGTGTATGATGGGACAGTGTAGAGGGAGCTTTACTCTGCATCTAACCCCATGCTCTACCTGCCCTGGGAGTGTTTGATGGGACAGTGTAGAGGGAGCTTTACTCTGTATCTCACCCCGTGCTGTACCTACCCTGAGAGTGTTTGATGGGACAGTGTAGAGGGAGCTTTACTCTACATCTAACCCCATGCTCTACCTGCCCTGGGAGTGTTTGATGGGACAGTGTAGAGGGAGCTTTACTCTGTATCTAACCCGTTCTGTACCTGCCCTGGGAGTGTTTGATGGGACAGTGTAGAGGGAGCTTTACTCTGTATCTAACTCCATGCTGTATCTGCGCTTGGAGTGTTTGATGGGACAGTGTAGAGGGAGCTTTACTCTGCATCTAACCCCATGCTCTACCTGCCCTGGGTGTGTTTGATAAGACATTGTAGAGGGAGCTTTACTCTGTATCTAACCCCCTGTACCTGCCCTGGGAGTGTTTGATGGGACAGTGTAGAGGGAGCTTTACTCTGTATCTAACCCGTGCTGTACCTGCCCTGGGAGTGTTTGATGGGACAGTGTAGAGGGAGCTTTACTCTGTATCTAACCCCGTGCTGTACCTGCCCTGGGAGTGTTTGATGGGACAGTGTAGAGGGAGCTTTACTCTGTATCTAACCCCGTGCTGTACCTGTCCTGGGAGTGTTTGATGGGACAGTGTAGAGGGAGCTTTACTCTGTATCTAACCCCGTGCTGTACCTGCCCTGGGAGTGTTTGATGGGACAGTGTAGAGGGAGCTTTACTCTGTATCTAACCCCGTGCTGTACCTGCCCTGGGAGTGTTTGATGGGACAGTGTAGAGGGAGCTTTATTCTGTATCTAACCCCATGCTGTACCTATCCTGAGAGTGTTTGATGGGACAGTGTAGAGGGAGCTTTACTCTGTATCTGACCTGTGCTGTACCTGCCCTGGGAGTGTTTGATGGGACAGTGTAGAGGGAGCTTTACTCTGTATCTAACCCCGTGCTGTACCTGCCCTGGGAGTGTTTGATGGGACAGTGTAGAGGGAGCTTTACTCTGTATCTAACCCCGTGCTGCACATGTCCTGGAAGTGTTTGGTGGGACAGTGTAGAGGGAGCTTTACTCTGTATCTAACCCCGTGCTGTACCTGTCCTGGGAATGTTTGATGGGACAGTGTAGAGGGAGCTTTATTCTGTATCTAACCCCATGCTGTACCTATCCTGAGAGTGTTTGATGGGACAGTGTAGAGGGAGTTTTACTCTGTGTCTAACCAGTGGTGTACCTGCCCTGGGAGTGTTTGATGGGACAGTGTAGACGGAGCTTTACTCTGTATCTAACCCCGTGCTGTACCTGCCCTGGGAGTGTTTGATGGGACAATGTAGAGGGAGCTTTACTCTGTATCTAACCCCGTGCTGCACATGTCCTGGGAGTGTTTGGTGGGACAGTGTAGAGGGAGCTTTACTCTGTATCTAACCCCGTGCTGTACCTGTCCTGGGAATGTTTGATGGGACAGTGTAGAGGGAGCTTTACTCTGTATCTAACCCCCTGTACCTGCCCTGGGAGTGTGTGATGGGACAGTGTAGAGGGAGCTTTACTCTGTATCTAACCCCGTGCTGTACCTGCCCTGGGAGTGTTTGATGGGACAGTGTAGAGGGAGCTTTATTCTGTATCTAACCCGTGCTGTACCTGCCCTGGTAGTGTTTGATGGGACAGTGTACAGGGAGCTTTACTCTGTATCTAACCCCGGGCTGTACCTGCCCTGGGAGTGTTTGATGGGACAGTGTCGAGGGAGCTTTACTCTGTATCTAACCCCGTGCTGCACATGTCCTGGGAGTGTTTGGTGGGACAGTGTAGAGGGAGCTTTACTCTGTATCTAACCCCGTGCTGTACCTGTCCTGGGAATGTTTGATGGGACAGTGTGGAGGGAGCTTTACTCTGTATCTAACCCCCTGTACCTGCCCTGGGAGTGTGTGATGGGACAGTGTAGAGGGAGCTTTACTCTGTATCTAACCCCGTGCTGTACCTGCCCTGGGAGTGTTTGATGTGACAGTGTCGAGGGAGTTTTACTCTGTATCGAACCCCGTGCTGTACCTGCCCTGGGAGTGTATGATGGGACAGTGTAGAGGTAGCTTTACTCTGCATCTAACCCCATGCTCTACCTGCCCTGGGAGTGTTTGATGGGACAGTGCAGAGGGAGCTTTACTCTGTATCTCACCCCGTGCTGTACCTACCCTGAGAGTGTTTGATGGGACAGTGTAGAGGGAGCTTTACTCTGTATCTAACCCCATGCTGTACGTACCCTGAGAGTGTTTGATCTGACAGTGTAGAGGGAGCTTTACTCTGTATCTAACTCCATGCTGTACCTGCCCTGGGAGTGTTTGATGGGACAGTGTAGAGGGAGCTTTACTCTGTATCTAACCCCCTGTACCTGCCCTGGGAGTGTTTGATGGGACAGTGTAGAGGGAGCTTTACTCTGTATCTAACCCGTGCTGTACCTGCCCTGTGAGTGTTTGATGGGACAGTGTAGAGGGAGCTTTACTCTGTATCTAACCCCGTGCTGTACCTGCCCTGTGAGTGTTTGATGGGACAGTGTAGAGGGAGCTTTACTCTGTATCTAACCCGTTCTGTACCTGCTCTGGGAGTGTTTGATGGGACAGTGTAGAGGGAGTTTTACTCTGTATCTAACCCGTGCTGTACTTGCCCTGGGAGTGTATGATGGGACAGTGTAGAGGGAGCTTTACTGTGTCTCTAACCTGTGCTGTACCTGCCCTGGGAGTTTTTGATGGGACAGTGTAGAGGGAGCTTTACTCTGTATCTTACCCCGTGCTGTACCTGCCCTGGGAGTGTTTGATGGGACAGTGTAGAGGGAGCTTTACTCTGTATCTAACCCCATGCTGTACCTGCCCTGGGAGTGTTTGATGGGACAGTGTAGAGGGAGCTTTACTCTGTATCTAACCCCATGCTGTACCTGCCCTGGGAATGTTTGATCAGACAGTGTAGAGGGAGCTTTACTCTGTATCTAACTCCATGCTGTACCTGCCCTAGGAGTGTTTGATGGGACAGTGTCGAGGGAGTTTTACTCTGCATCTAACCCCATGCTCGACCTGCCCTGGGAGTGTTTGATGGGACAGTGTAGAGGGAGCTTTATTCTGTATCTAACCCCATGCTGTACCTGCCCTGGGAGTGTATGATCAGACAGTGTAGAGGGAGCTTTACTCTGTATCTAACTCCATGCTGTATCTGCGCTTGGAGTGTTTGATGGGACAGTGTAGAGGGAGCTTTACTCTGCATCTAACCCCATGCTCTACCTGCCCTGGGTGTGTTTGATAAGACATTGTAGAGGGAGCTTTACTCTGTATCTAACCCCCTGTACCTGCCCTGGGAGTGTTTGATGGGACAGTGTAGAGGGAGCTTTACTCTGTATCTAACCCGTGCTGTACCTGCCCTGGGAGTGTTTGATGGGACAGTGTAGAGGGAGCTTTACTCTGTATCTAACCCCGTGCTGTACCTGCCCTGGAAGTGTTTGATGGGACAGTGTAGAGGGAGCTTTACTCTGTATCTAACCCCGTGCTGTACCTGTCCTGGGAGTGTTTGATGGGACAGTGTAGAGGGAGCTTTACTCTGTATCTAACCCCGTGCTGTACCTGCCCTGGGAGTGTTTGATGGGACAGTGTAGAGGGAGCTTTACTCTGTATCTAACCCCGTGCTGTACCTGCCCTGGGAGTGTTTGATGGGACAGTGTAGAGGGAGCTTTATTCTGTATCTAACCCCATGCTGTACCTATCCTGAGAGTGTTTGATGGGACAGTGTAGAGGGAGCTTTACTCTGTATCTGACCTGTGCTGTACCTGCCCTGGGAGTGTTTGATGGGACAGTGTAGAGGGAGCTTTACTCTGTATCTAACCCCGTGCTGTACCTGCCCTGGGAGTGTTTGATGGGACAGTGTAGAGGGAGCTTTACTCTGTATCTAACCCCGTGCTGCACATGTCCTGGAAGTGTTTGGTGGGACAGTGTAGAGGGAGCTTTACTCTGTATCTAACCCCGTGCTGTACCTGTCCTGGGAATGTTTGATGGGACAGTGTAGAGGGAGCTTTACTCTGTATCTAACCCCCTGTACCTGCCCTGGGAGTGTGTGATGGGACAGTGTAGAGGGAGCTTTACTCTGTATCTAACCCCGTGCTGTACCTGCCCTGGGAGTGTTTGATGGGACAGTGTAGAGGGAGCTTTACTCTGTATCTAACCCCGTGCTGTACCTGCCCTGGGAGTGTTTGATGGGACAGTGTAGAGGGAGCTTTACTCTGTATCTAACCCCGAGCTGTACCTGTCCTGGGAGTATTTGATGTGACAGTGTAGAGGGAGCTTTACTCTGTATCTAACCCCGTGCTGTACCTGCCCTCTGAGTGTTTGATGGGACAGTGTCGAGGGAGTTTTACTCTGTATCGAACCTCGTGCTGTACCTGCCCTGGGAGTGTATGATGGGACAGTGTAGAGGGAGCTTTACTCTGCATCTAACCCCATGCTCTACCTGCCCTGGGAGTGTTTGATGGGACAGTGTAGAGGGAGCTTTACTCTGTATCTCACCCCGTGCTGTACCTACCCTGAGAGTGTTTGATGGGACAGTGTAGAGGGAGCTTTACTCTACATCTAACCCCATGCTCTACCTGCCCTGGGAGTGTTTGATGGGACAGTGTAGAGGGAGCTTTACTCTGTATCTAACCCGTTCTGTACCTGCCCTGGGAGTGTTTGATGGGACAGTGTAGAGGGAGTTTTACTCTGTATCTAACCCGTGCTGTACTTACCCTGGGAGTGTATGATGGGACAGTGTAGAGGGAGCTTTACTGTGTCTCTAACCTGTGCTGTACCTGCCCTGGGAGTGTTTGATGGGACAGTGTAGAGGGAGCTTTACTCTGTATCTAACCCCGTGCTGTACCTGCCCTGGGAGTGTTTGATGGGACAGTGTAGAGGGAGCTTTACTCTGTATCTAACCCCATGCTCTACCTGCCCTAGGAGTGTTTGATGGGACAGTGTAGAGGGAGCTTTACTCTGTATCGAACCCCGTGCTGTACCTGCCCTGGGAGTGTATGATGGGACAGTGTAGAGGGAGCTTTACTCTGTATCTAACCCCGTGCTGTACCTGCCCTGGGAGTGTTTGATGGGACAGTGTAGAGGGAGCTTTACTCTGTATCTAACCCCGTGCTGTACCTGCCCTGGGAGTGTTTGATGGGACAGTGTAGAGGGAGCTTTATTCTGTATCTAACCTCATGCTGTACCTATCCTGAGAGTGTTTGATGGGACAGTGTAGAGGGAGCTTTACTCTGTATCTGACCTGTGCTGTACCTGCCCTGGGAGTGTTTGATGGGACAGTGTAGAGGGAGCTTTACTCTGTATCTAACCCCGTGCTGTACCTGCCCTGGGAGTGTTTGATGGGACAGTGTAGAGGGAGCTTTACTCTGTATCTAACCCCGTGCTGCACATGTCCTGGAAGTGTTTGGTGGGACAGTGTAGAGGGAGCTTTACTCTGTATCTAACCCCGTGCTGTACCTGTCCTGGGAATGTTTGATGGGACAGTGTAGAGGGAGCTTTACTCTGTATCTAACCCCCTGTACCTGCCCTGGGAGTGTGTGATGGGACAGTGTAGAGGGAGCTTTACTCTGTATCTAACCCCGTGCTGTACCTGCCCTGGGAGTGTTTGATGGGACAGTGTAGAGGGAGCTTTACTCTGTATCTAACCCCGTGCTGTACCTGCCCTGGGAGTGTTTGATGGGACAGTGTAGAGGGAGCTTTACTCTGTATCTAACCCCGAGCTGTACCTGTCCTGGGAGTATTTGATGTGACAGTGTAGAGGGAGCTTTACTCTGTATCTAACCCCGTGCTGTACCTGCCCTCTGAGTGTTTGATGGGACAGTGTCGAGGGAGTTTTACTCTGTATCGAACCTCGTGCTGTACCTGCCCTGGGAGTGTATGATGGGACAGTGTAGAGGGAGCTTTACTCTGCATCTAACCCCATGCTCTACCTGCCCTGGGAGTGTTTGATGGGACAGTGTAGAGGGAGCTTTACTCTGTATCTCACCCCGTGCTGTACCTACCCTGAGAGTGTTTGATGGGACAGTGTAGAGGGAGCTTTACTCTACATCTAACCCCATGCTCTACCTGCCCTGGGAGTGTTTGATGGGACAGTGTAGAGGGAGCTTTACTCTGTATCTAACCCGTTCTGTACCTGCTCTGGGAGTGTTTGATGGGACAGTGTAGAGGGAGTTTTACTCTGTATCTAACCCGTGCTGTACTTACCCTGGGAGTGTATGATGGGACAGTGTAGAGGGAGCTTTACTGTGTCTCTAACCTGTGCTGTACCTGCCCTGGGAGTGTTTGATGGGACAGTGTAGAGGGAGCTTTACTCTGTATCTAACCCCGTGCTGTACCTGCCCTGGGAGTGTTTGATGGGACAGTGTAGAGGGAGCTTTACTCTGTATCTAACCCCATGCTCTACCTGCCCTAGGAGTGTTTGATGGGACAGTGTAGAGGGAGCTTTACTCTGCATCTAACCCTATGCTCTACCTGCCCTGGGAGTGTTTGATGGGACAGTGTAGAGGGAGCTTTATTCTGTATCTAACCCCATGCTGTACCTATCCTGAGAGTGTTTGATGGGACAGTGTAGAGGGAGCTTTACTCTGTATCTAACCAGTGGTGTACCTGCCCTGGGAGTGTTTGATGGGACAGTGTAGACGGAGCTTTACTCTGTATCTAACCCCGTGCTGTACCTGCCCTGGGAGTGTTTGATGGGACAGTGTAGAGGGAGCTTTACTCTGTATCTAACCCCGTGCTGTACCTGTCCTGGGAATGTTTGATGGGACAGTGTAGAGGGAGCTTTACTCTGTATCTAACCCCCTGTACCTGCCCTGGGAGTGTGTGATGGGACAGTGTAGAGGGAGCTTTACTCTGTATCTAACCCCGTGCTGTACCTGTCCTGGGAATGTTTGATGGGACAGTGTGGAGGGAGCTTTACTCTGTATCTAACCCCCTGTACCTGCCCTGGGAGTGTGTGATGGGACAGTGTAGAGGGAGCTTTACTCTGTATCTAACCCCGTGCTGTACCTGCCCTGGGAGTGTTTGATGTGACAGTGTAGAGGGAGCTTTACTCTGTATCTAACCCCGTGCTGTACCTGCCCTCTGAGTGTTTGATGGGACAGTGTCGAGGGAGATTTACTCTGTATCGAACCCCGTGCTGTACCTGCCCTGGGAGTGTATGATGGGACAGTGTAGAGGGAGCTTTACTCTGCATCTAACCCCATGCTCTACCTGCCCTGGGAGTGTTTGATGGGACAGTGTAGAGGGAGCTTTACTCTGTATCTCACCCCATGCTCTACCTACCCTGAGAGTGTTTGATGGGACAGTGTAGAGGGAGCTTTACTCTGTATCTAACCCCATGCTGTACGTACCCTGAGAGTGTTTGATCTGACAGTGTCGAGGGAGTTTTACTCTGTATCTAACTCCATGCTGTACCTGCCCTGGGAGTGTTTGATGGGACAGTGTAGAGGGAGCTTTACTCTGTATCTAACCCCCTGTACCTGCCCTGGGAGTGTTTGATGGGACAGTGTAGAGGGAGCTTTACTCTGTATCTAACCCGTGCTGTACCTGCCCTGTGAGTGTTTGATGGGACAGTGTGGAGGGAGCTTTACTCTGTATCTAACCCCGTGCTGTACCTGCCCTGGGAGTGTTTGATGGGACAGTGTAGAGGGAGCTTTACTCTGTATCTAACCCCGAGCTGTACCTGTCCTGGGAGTATTTGATGTGACAGTGTAGAGGGAGCTTTACTCTGTATCTAACCCCGTGCTGTACCTGCCCTCTGAGTGTTTGATGGGACAGTGTCGAGGGAGTTTTACTCTGTATCGAACCCCGTGCTGTACCTGCCCTGGGAGTGTATGATGGGACAGTGTAGAGGGAGCTTTACTCTGCATCTAACCCCATGCTCTACCTGCCCTGGGAGTGTTTGATGGGACAGTGTAGAGGGAGCTTTACTCTGTATCTCACCCCGTGCTGTACCTACCCTGAGAGTGTTTGATGGGAAAGTGTAGAGGGAGCTTTACTCTACATCTAACCCCATGCTCTACCTGCCCTGGGAGTGTTTGATGGGACAGTGTAGAGGGAGCTTTACTCTGTATCTAACCCGTTCTGTACCTGCTCTGGGAGTGTTTGATGGGACAGTGTAGAGGGAGCTTTACTCTGTATCTAACCCCGTGCTGTACCTGCCCTGGGAGTGTTTGATGGGACAGTGTAGAGGGAGCTTTACTCTGTATCTAACCCCATGCTGTACCTGCCCTAGGAGCGTTTGATGGGACAGTGTAGAGGGAGCTTTACTCTGCATCTAACCCTATGCTCTACCTGCCCTGGGAGTGTTTGATGGGACAGTGTAGAGGGAGCTTTATTCTGTATCTAACCCCATGCTGTACCTATCCTGAGAGTGTTTGATGGGACAGTGTAGAGGGAGTTTTACTCTGTATCTAACCAGTGGTGTACCTGCCCTGGGAGTGTTTGATGGGACAGTGTAGACGGAGCTTTACTCTGTATCTAACCTTGTGCTGTACCTGCCCTGGGAGTGTTTGATGGGACAATGTAGAGGGAGCTTTACTCTGTATCTAACCCCGTGCTGCACATGTCCTGGGAGTGTTTGGTGGGACAGTGTAGAGGGAGCTTTACTCTGTATCTAACCCCGTGCTGTACCTGTCCTGGGAATGTTTGATGGGACAGTGTAGAGGGAGCTTTACTCTGTATCTAACCCCCTGTACCTGCCCTGGGAGTGTGTGATGGGACAGTGTAGAGGGAGCTTTACTCTGTATCTAACCCCGTGCTGTACCTGCCCTGGGAGTGTTTGATGGGACAGTGTAGAGGGAGCTTTATTCTGTATCTAACCCGTGCTGTACCTGCCCTGGTAGTGTTTGATGGGACAGTGTACAGGGAGCTTTACTCTGTATCTAACCCCGTGCTGTACCTGCCCTGGGAGTGTTTGATGGGACAGTGTCGAGGGAGCTTTACTCTGTATCTAACCCCGTGCTGCACATGTCCTGGGAGTGTTTGGTGGGACAGTGTAGAGGGAGCTTTACTCTGTATCTAACCCCGTGCTGTACCTGTCCTGGGAATGTTTGATGGGACAGTGTGGAGGGAGCTTTACTCTGTATCTAACCCCCTGTACCTGCCCTGGGAGTGTGTGATGGGACAGTGTAGAGGGAGCTTTACTCTGTATCTAACCCCGTGCTGTACCTGCCCTGGGAGTGTTTGATGTGACAGTGTAGAGGGAGCTTTACTCTGTATCTAACCCCGTGCTGTACCTGCCCTCTGAGTGTTTGATGGGACAGTGTCGAGGGAGTTTTACTCTGTATCGAACCCCGTGCTGTACCTGCCCTGGGAGTGTATGATGGGACAGTGTAGAGGGAGCTTTACTCTGCATCTAACCCCATGCTCTACCTGCCCTGGGAGTGTTTGATGGGACAGTGTAGAGGGAGCTTTACTCTGTATCTCACCCCGTGCTGTACCTACCCTGAGAGTGTTTGATGGGACAGTGTAGAGGGAGCTTTACTCTGTATCTAACCCCGTGCTGTACCTGCCCTGGGAGTGTTTGATGGGACAGTGTAGAGGGAGCTTTATTCTGTATCTAACCCCATGCTGTACCTATCCTGAGAGTGTTTGATGGGACAGTGTAGAGGGAGCTTTACTCTGTATCTGACCTGTGCTGTACCTGCCCTGGGAGTGTTTGATGGGACAGTGTAGAGGGAGCTTTACTCTGTATCTAACCCCGTGCTGTACCTGCCCTGGGAGTGTTTGATGGGACAGTGTAGAGGGAGCTTTACTCTGTATCTAACCCCGTGCTGCACATGTCCTGGAAGTGTTTGGTGGGACAGTGTAGAGGGAGCTTTACTCTGTATCTAACCCCGTGCTGTACCTGTCCTGGGAATGTTTGATGGGACAGTGTAGAGGGAGCTTTACTCTGTATCTAACCCCCTGTACCTGCCCTGGGAGTGTGTGATGGGACAGTGTAGAGGGAGCTTTACTCTGTATCTAACCCCGTGCTGTACCTGCCCTGGGAGTGTTTGATGGGACAGTGTAGAGGGAGCTTTACTCTGTATCTAACCCCGTGCTGTACCTGCCCTGGGAGTGTTTGATGGGACAGTGTAGAGGGAGCTTTACTCTGTATCTAACCCCGAGCTGTACCTGTCCTGGGAGTATTTGATGTGACAGTGTAGAGGGAGCTTTACTCTGTATCTAACCCCGTGCTGTACCTGCCCTCTGAGTGTTTGATGGGACAGTGTCGAGGGAGTTTTACTCTGTATCGAACCTCGTGCTGTACCTGCCCTGGGAGTGTATGATGGGACAGTGTAGAGGGAGCTTTACTCTGCATCTAACCCCATGCTCTACCTGCCCTGGGAGTGTTTGATGGGACAGTGTAGAGGGAGCTTTACTCTGTATCTCACCCCGTGCTGTACCTACCCTGAGAGTGTTTGATGGGACAGTGTAGAGGGAGCTTTACTCTACATCTAACCCCATGCTCTACCTGCCCTGGGAGTGTTTGATGGGACAGTGTAGAGGGAGCTTTACTCTGTATCTAACCCGTTGTGTACCTGCTCTGGGAGTGTTTGATGGGACAGTGTAGAGGGAGTTTTACTCTGTATCTAACCCGTGCTGTACTTACCCTGGGAGTGTATGATGGGACAGTGTAGAGGGAGCTTTACTGTGTCTCTAACCTGTGCTGTACCTGCCCTGGGAGTGTTTGATGGGACAGTGTAGAGGGAGCTTTACTCTGTATCTAACCCCGTGCTGTACCTGCCCTGGGAGTGTTTGATGGGACAGTGTAGAGGGAGCTTTACTCTGTATCTAACCCCATGCTCTACCTGCCCTAGGAGTGTTTGATGGGACAGTGTAGAGGGAGCTTTACTCTGTATCGAACCCCGTGCTGTACCTGCCCTGGGAGTGTATGATGGGACAGTGTAGAGGGAGCTTTACTCTGTATCTAATCCCGTGCTGTACCTGCCCTGGGAGTGTTTGATGGGACAGTGTAGAGGGAGCTTTACTCTGTATCTAACCCCGTGCTGTACCTGCCCTGGGAGTGTTTGATGGGACAGTGTAGAGGGAGCTTTATTCTGTATCTAACCCCATGCTGTACCTATCCTGAGAGTGTTTGATGGGACAGTGTAGAGGGAGCTTTACTCTGTATCTGACCTGTGCTGTACCTGCCCTGGGAGTGTTTGATGGGACAGTGTAGAGGGAGCTTTACTCTGTATCTAACCCCGTGCTGTACCTGCCCTGGGAGTGTTTGATGGGACAGTGTAGAGGGAGCTTTACTCTGTATCTAACCCCGTGCTGCACATGTCCTGGAAGTGTTTGGTGGGACAGTGTAGAGGGAGCTTTACTCTGTATCTAACCCCGTGCTGTACCTGTCCTGGGAATGTTTGATGGGACAGTGTAGAGGGAGCTTTACTCTGTATCTAACCCCCTGTACCTGCCCTGGGAGTGTGTGATGGGACAGTGTAGAGGGAGCTTTACTCTGTATCTAACCCCGTGCTGTACCTGCCCTGGGAGTGTTTGATGGGACAGTGTCGAGGGAGTTTTACTCTGTATCGAACCTCGTGCTGTACCTGCCCTGGGAGTGTATGATGGGACAGTGTAGAGGGAGCTTTACTCTGCATCTAACCCCATGCTCTACCTGCCCTGGGAGTGTTTGATGGGACAGTGTAGAGGGAGCTTTACTCTGTATCTCACCCCGTGCTGTACCTACCCTGAGAGTGTTTGATGGGACAGTGTAGAGGGAGCTTTACTCTACATCTAACCCCATGCTCTACCTGCCCTGGGAGTGTTTGATGGGACAGTGTAGAGGGAGCTTTACTCTGTATCTCACCCCGTGCTGTACCTACCCTGAGAGTGTTTGATGGGACAGTGTAGAGGGAGCTTTACTCTACATCTAACCCCATGCTCTACCTGCCCTGAGAGTGTTTGATGGGACAGTGTAGAGGGAGCTTTACTCTGTATCTAACCCCATGCTGTACCTGCCCTAGGAGCGTTTGATGGGACAGTGTAGAGGGAGCTTTACTCTGCATCTAACCCTATGCTCTACCTGCCCTGGGAGTGTTTGATGGGACAGTGTAGAGGGAGCTTTATTCTGTATCTAACCCCATGCTGTACCTATCCTGAGAGTGTTTGATGGGACAGTGTAGAGGGAGTTTTACTCTGTATCTAACCAGTGGTGTACCTGCCCTGGGAGTGTTTGATGGGACAGTGTAGACGGAGCTTTACTCTGTATCTAACCCCGTGCTGTACCTGCCCTGGGAGTGTTTGATGGGACAATGTAGAGGGAGCTTTACTCTGTATCTAACCCCGTGCTGCACATGTCCTGGGAGTGTTTGGTGGGACAGTGTAGAGGGAGCTTTACTCTGTATCTAACCCCGTGCTGTACCTGTCCTGGGAATGTTTGATGGGACAGTGTAGAGGGAGCTTTACTCTGTATCTAACCCCGTGCTGTACCTGCCCTGGGAGTGTGTGATGGGACAGTGTAGAGGGAGCTTTACTCTGTATCTAACCCCGTGCTGTACCTGCCCTGGGAGTGTTTGATGGGACAGTGTAGAGGGAGCTTTATTCTGTATCTAACCCGTGCTGTACCTGCCCTGGTAGTGTTTGATGGGACAGTGTACAGGGAGCTTTACTCTGTATCTAACCCCGTGCTGTACCTGCCCTGGGAGTGTTTGATGGGACAGTGTCGAGGGAGCTTTACTCTGTATCTAACCCCGTGCTGCACATGTCCTGGGAGTGTTTGGTGGGACAGTGTAGAGGGAGCTTTACTCTGTATCTAACCCCGTGCTGTACCTGTCCTGGGAATGTTTGATGGGACAGTGTGGAGGGAGCTTTACTCTGTATCTAACCCCCTGTACCTGCCCTGGGAGTGTGTGATGGGACAGTGTAGAGGGAGCTTTACTCTGTATCTAACCCCGTGCTGTACCTGCCCTGGGAGTGTTTGATGTGACAGTGTAGAGGGAGCTTTACTCTGTATCTAACCCCGTGCTGTACCTGCCCTCTGAGTGTTTGATGGGACAGTGTCGAGGGAGTTTTACTCTGTATCGAACCCCGTGCTGTACCTGCCCTGGGAGTGTATGATGGGACAGTGTAGAGGGAGCTTTACTCTGCATCTAACCCCATGCTCTACCTGCCCTGGGAGTGTTTGATGGGACAGTGTAGAGGGAGCTTTACTCTGTATCTCACCCCGTGCTGTACCTACCCTGAGAGTGTTTGATGGGACAGTGTAGAGGGAGCTTTACTCTGTATCTAACCCCGTGCTGTACCTGCCCTGGGAGTGTTTGATGGGACAGTGTAGAGGGAGCTTTATTCTGTATCTAACCCCATGCTGTACCTATCCTGAGAGTGTTTGATGGGACAGTGTAGAGGGAGCTTTACTCTGTATCTGACCTGTGCTGTACCTGCCCTGGGAGTGTTTGATGGGACAGTGTAGAGGGAGCTTTACTCTGTATCTAACCCCGTGCTGTACCTGCCCTGGGAGTGTTTGATGGGACAGTGTAGAGGGAGCTTTACTCTGTATCTAACCCCGTGCTGCACATGTCCTGGAAGTGTTTGGTGGGACAGTGTAGAGGGAGCTTTACTCTGTATCTAACCCCGTGCTGTACCTGTCCTGGGAATGTTTGATGGGACAGTGTAGAGGGAGCTTTACTCTGTATCTAACCCCCTGTACCTGCCCTGGGAGTGTGTGATGGGACAGTGTAGAGGGAGCTTTACTCTGTATCTAACCCCGTGCTGTACCTGCCCTGGGAGTGTTTGATGGGACAGTGTAGAGGGAGCTTTACTCTGTATCTAACCCCGTGCTGTACCTGCCCTGGGAGTGTTTGATGGGACAGTGTAGAGGGAGCTTTACTCTGTATCTAACCCCGAGCTGTACCTGTCCTGGGAGTATTTGATGTGACAGTGTAGAGGGAGCTTTACTCTGTATCTAACCCCGTGCTGTACCTGCCCTCTGAGTGTTTGATGGGACAGTGTCGAGGGAGTTTTACTCTGTATCGAACCTCGTGCTGTACCTGCCCTGGGAGTGTATGATGGGACAGTGTAGAGGGAGCTTTACTCTGCATCTAACCCCATGCTCTACCTGCCCTGGGAGTGTTTGATGGGACAGTGTAGAGGGAGCTTTACTCTGTATCTCACCCCGTGCTGTACCTACCCTGAGAGTGTTTGATGGGACAGTGTAGAGGGAGCTTTACTCTACATCTAACCCCATGCTCTACCTGCCCTGGGAGTGTTTGATGGGACAGTGTAGAGGGAGCTTTACTCTGTATCTAACCCGTTCTGTACCTGCTCTGGGAGTGTTTGATGGGACAGTGTAGAGGGAGTTTTACTCTGTATCTAACCCGTGCTGTACTTACCCTGGGAGTGTATGATGGGACAGTGTAGAGGGAGCTTTACTGTGTCTCTAACCTGTGCTGTACCTGCCCTGGGAGTGTTTGATGGGACAGTGTAGAGGGAGCTTTACTCTGTATCTAACCCCGTGCTGTACCTGCCCTGGGAGTGTTTGATGGGACAGTGTAGAGGGAGCTTTACTCTGTATCTAACCCCATGCTCTACCTGCCCTAGGAGTGTTTGATGGGACAGTGTAGAGGGAGCTTTACTCTGTATCGAACCCCGTGCTGTACCTGCCCTGGGAGTGTATGATGGGACAGTGTAGAGGGAGCTTTACTCTGTATCTAATCCCGTGCTGTACCTGCCCTGGGAGTGTTTGATGGGACAGTGTAGAGGGAGCTTTACTCTGTATCTAACCCCGTGCTGTACCTGCCCTGGGAGTGTTTGATGGGACAGTGTAGAGGGAGCTTTATTCTGTATCTAACCCCATGCTGTACCTATCCTGAGAGTGTTTGATGGGACAGTGTAGAGGGAGCTTTACTCTGTATCTGACCTGTGCTGTACCTGCCCTGGGAGTGTTTGATGGGACAGTGTAGAGGGAGCTTTACTCTGTATCTAACCCCGTGCTGTACCTGCCCTGGGAGTGTTTGATGGGACAGTGTAGAGGGAGCTTTACTCTGTATCTAACCCCGTGCTGCACATGTCCTGGAAGTGTTTGGTGGGACAGTGTAGAGGGAGCTTTACTCTGTATCTAACCCCGTGCTGTACCTGTCCTGGGAATGTTTGATGGGACAGTGTAGAGGGAGCTTTACTCTGTATCTAACCCCCTGTACCTGCCCTGGGAGTGTGTGATGGGACAGTGTAGAGGGAGCTTTACTCTGTATCTAACCCCGTGCTGTACCTGCCCTGGGAGTGTTTGATGGGACAGTGTCGAGGGAGTTTTACTCTGTATCGAACCTCGTGCTGTACCTGCCCTGGGAGTGTATGATGGGACAGTGTAGAGGGAGCTTTACTCTGCATCTAACCCCATGCTCTACCTGCCCTGGGAGTGTTTGATGGGACAGTGTAGAGGGAGCTTTACTCTGTATCTCACCCCGTGCTGTACCTACCCTGAGAGTGTTTGATGGGACAGTGTAGAGGGAGCTTTACTCTACATCTAACCCCATGCTCTACCTGCCCTGGGAGTGTTTGATGAGACAGTGTAGAGGGAGCTTTACTCTGTATCTAACCCGTTCTGTACCTGCTCTCGGAGTGTTTGATGGGACAGTGTAGAGGGAGTTTTACTCTGTATCTAACCCGTGCTGTACTTACCCTGGGAGTGTATGATGGGACAGTGTAGAGGGAGCTTTACTGTGTCTCTAACCTGTGCTGTACCTGCCCTGGGAGTGTTTGATGGGACAGTGTAGAGGGAGCTTTACTCTGTATCTAACCCCGTGCTGTACCTGCCCTGGGAGTGTTTGATGGGACAGTGTAGAGGGAGCTTTACTCTGTATCTAACCCCATGCTCTACCTGCCCTAGGAGTGTTTGATGGGACAGTGTAGAGGGAGCTTTACTCTGCATCTAACCCTATGCTCTACCTGCCCTGGGAGTGTTTGATGGGACAGTGTAGAGGGAGCTTTATTCTGTATCTAACCCCATGCTGTACCTATCCTGAGAGTGTTTGATGGGACAGTGTAGAGGGAGCTTTACTCTGTATCTAACCAGTGGTGTACCTGCCCTGGGAGTGTTTGATGGGACAGTGTAGACGGAGCTTTACTCTGTATCTAACCCCGTGCTGTACCTGCCCTGGGAGTGTTTGATGGGACAGTGTAGAGGGAGCTTTACTCTGTATCTAACCCCGTGCTGCACATGTCCTGGGAGTGTTTGGTGGGACAGTGTAGAGGGAGCTTTACTCTGTATCTAACCCCGTGCTGTACCTGTCCTGGGAATGTTTGATGGGACAGTGTAGAGGGAGCTTTACTCTGTATCTAACCCCCTGTACCTGCCCTGGGAGTGTGTGATGGGACAGTGTAGAGGGAGCTTTACTCTGTATCTAACCCCGTGCTGTACCTGTCCTGGGAATGTTTGATGGGACAGTGTGGAGGGAGCTTTACTCTGTATCTAACCCCCTGTACCTGCCCTGGGAGTGTGTGATGGGACAGTGTAGAGGGAGCTTTACTCTGTATCTAACCCCGTGCTGTACCTGCCCTGGGAGTGTTTGATGTGACAGTGTAGAGGGAGCTTTACTCTGTATCTAACCCCGTGCTGTACCTGCCCTCTGAGTGTTTGATGGGACAGTGTCGAGGGAGATTTACTCTGTATCGAACCCCGTGCTGTACCTGCCCTGGGAGTGTATGATGGGACAGTGTAGAGGGAGCTTTACTCTGCATCTAACCCCATGCTCTACCTGCCCTGGGAGTGTTTGATGGGACAGTGTAGAGGGAGCTTTACTCTGTATCTCACCCCGTGCTGTACCTACCCTGAGAGTGTTTGATGGGACAGTGTAGAGGGAGCTTTACTCTGTATCTAACCCCATGCTGTACGTACCCTGAGAGTGTTTGATCTGACAGTGTCGAGGGAGTTTTACTCTGTATCTAACTCCATGCTGTACCTGCCCTGGGAGTGTTTGATGGGACAGTGTAGAGGGAGCTTTACTCTGTATCTAACCCCCTGTACCTGCCCTGGGAGTGTTTGATGGGACAGTGTAGAGGGAGCTTTACTCTGTATCTAACCCGTGCTGTACCTGCCCTGTGAGTGTTTGATGGGACAGTGTGGAGGGAGCTTTACTCTGTATCTAACCCCGTGCTGTACCTGCCCTGGGAGTGTTTGATGGGACAGTGTAGAGGGAGCTTTACTCTGTATCTAACCCCGAGCTGTACCTGTCCTGGGAGTATTTGATGTGACAGTGTAGAGGGAGCTTTACTCTGTATCTAACCCCGTGCTGTACCTGCCCTCTGAGTGTTTGATGGGACAGTGTCGAGGGAGTTTTACTCTGTATCGAACCCCGTGCTGTACCTGCCCTGGGAGTGTATGATGGGACAGTGTAGAGGGAGCTTTACTCTGCATCTAACCCCATGCTCTACCTGCCCTGGGAGTGTTTGATGGGACAGTGTAGAGGGAGCTTTACTCTGTATCTCACCCCGTGCTGTACCTACCCTGAGAGTGTTTGATGGGAAAGTGTAGAGGGAGCTTTACTCTACATCTAACCCCATGCTCTACCTGCCCTGGGAGTGTTTGATGGGACAGTGTAGAGGGAGCTTTACTCTGTATCTAACCCGTTCTGTACCTGCTCTGGGAGTGTTTGATGGGACAGTGTAGAGGGAGCTTTACTCTGTATCTAACCCCGTGCTGTACCTGCCCTGGGAGTGTTTGATGGGACAGTGTAGAGGGAGCTTTACTCTGTATCTAACCCCATGCTGTACCTGCCCTAGGAGCGTTTGATGGGACAGTGTAGAGGGAGCTTTACTCTGCATCTAACCCTATGCTCTACCTGCCCTGGGAGTGTTTGATGGGACAGTGTAGAGGGAGCTTTATTCTGTATCTAACCCCATGCTGTACCTATCCTGAGAGTGTTTGATGGGACAGTGTAGAGGGAGTTTTACTCTGTATCTAACCAGTGGTGTACCTGCCCTGGGAGTGTTTGATGGGACAGTGTAGACGGAGCTTTACTCTGTATCTAACCCCGTGCTGTACCTGCCCTGGGAGTGTTTGATGGGACAATGTAGAGGGAGCTTTACTCTGTATCTAACCCCGTGCTGCACATGTCCTGGGAGTGTTTGGTGGGACAGTGTAGAGGGAGCTTTACTCTGTATCTAACCCCGTGCTGTACCTGTCCTGGGAATGTTTGATGGGACAGTGTAGAGGGAGCTTTACTCTGTATCTAACCCCCTGTACCTGCCCTGGGAGTGTGTGATGGGACAGTGTAGAGGGAGCTTTACTCTGTATCTAACCCCGTGCTGTACCTGCCCTGGGAGTGTTTGATGGGACAGTGTAGAGGGAGCTTTATTCTGTATCTAACCCGTGCTGTACCTGCCCTGGTAGTGTTTGATGGGACAGTGTACAGGGAGCTTTACTCTGTATCTAACCCCGTGCTGTACCTGCCCTGGGAGTGTTTGATGGGACAGTGTCGAGGGAGCTTTACTCTGTATCTAACCCCGTGCTGCACATGTCCTGGGAGTGTTTGGTGGGACAGTGTAGAGGGAGCTTTACTCTGTATCTAACCCCGTGCTGTACCTGTCCTGGGAATGTTTGATGGGACAGTGTGGAGGGAGCTTTACTCTGTATCTAACCCCCTGTACCTGCCCTGGGAGTGTGTGATGGGACAGTGTAGAGGGAGCTTTACTCTGTATCTAACCCCGTGCTGTACCTGCCCTGGGAGTGTTTGATGTGACAGTGTAGAGGGAGCTTTACTCTGTATCTAACCCCGTGCTGTACCTGCCCTCTGAGTGTTTGATGGGACAGTGTCGAGGGAGTTTTACTCTGTATCGAACCCCGTGCTGTACCTGCCCTGGGAGTGTATGATGGGACAGTGTAGAGGGAGCTTTACTCTGCATCTAACCCCATGCTCTACCTGCCCTGGGAGTGTTTGATGGGACAGTGTAGAGGGAGCTTTACTCTGTATCTCACCCCGTGCTGTACCTACCCTGAGAGTGTTTGATGGGACAGTGTAGAGGGAGCTTTACTCTGTATCTAACCCCATGCTGTACGTACCCTGAGAGTGTTTGATCTGACAGTGTAGAGGGAGCTTTACTCTGTATCTAACTCCATGCTGTACCTGCCCTGGGAGTGTTTGATGGGACAGTGTAGAGGGAGCTTTACTCTGTATCTAACCCCCTGTACCTGCCCTGGGAGTGTTTGATGGGACAGTGTAGAGGGAGCTTTACTCTGTATCTAACCCGTGCTGTACCTGCCCTGTGAGTGTTTGATGGGACAGTGTAGAGGGAGCTTTACTCTGTATCTAACCCCGTGCTGTACCTGCCCTGTGAGTGTTTGATGGGACAGTGTAGAGGGAGCTTTACTCTGTATCTAACCCGTTCTGTACCTGCTCTGGGAGTGTTTGATGGGACAGTGTAGAGGGAGTTTTACTCTGTATCTAACCCGTGCTGTACTTGCCCTGGGAGTGTATGATGGGACAGTGTAGAGGGAGCTTTACTGTGTCTCTAACCTGTGCTGTACCTGCCCTGGGAGTTTTTGATGGGACAGTGTAGAGGGAGCTTTACTCTGTATCTTACCCCGTGCTGTACCTGCCCTGGGAGTGTTTGATGGGACAGTGTAGAGGGAGCTTTACTCTGTATCTAACCCCATGCTGTACCTGCCCTGGGAGTGTTTGATGGGACAGTGTAGAGGGAGCTTTACTCTGTATCTAACCCCATGCTGTACCTGCCCTGGGAATGTTTGATCAGACAGTGTAGAGGGAGCTTTACTCTGTATCTAACTCCATGCTGTAGCTGCCCTAGGAGTGTTTGATGGGACAGTGTCGAGGGAGTTTTACTCTGCATCTAACCCCATGCTCGACCTGCCCTGGGAGTGTTTGATGGGACAGTGTAGAGGGAGCTTTATTCTGTATCTAACCCCATGCTGTACCTGCCCTGGGAGTGTATGATCAGACAGTGTAGAGGGAGCTTTACTCTGTATCTAACTCCATGCTGTATCTGCGCTTGGAGTGTTTGATGGGACAGTGTAGAGGGAGCTTTACTCTGCATCTAACCCCATGCTCTACCTGCCCTGGGTGTGTTTGATAAGACATTGTAGAGGGAGCTTTACTCTGTATCTAACCCCCTGTACCTGCCCTGGGAGTGTTTGATGGGACAGTGTAGAGGGAGCTTTACTCTGTATCTAACCCGTGCTGTACCTGCCCTGGGAGTGTTTGATGGGACAGTGTAGAGGGAGCTTTACTCTGTATCTAACCCCGTGCTGTACCTGCCCTGGGAGTGTTTGATGGGACAGTGTAGAGGGAGCTTTACTCTGTATCTAACCCCGTGCTGTACCTGTCCTGGGAGTGTTTGATGGGACAGTGTAGAGGGAGCTTTACTCTGTATCTAACCCCGTGCTGTACCTGTCCTGGGAATATTTGATGGGACAGTGTCGAGGGAGCTTTCCTCTGTATCTAACCCCCTGTACCTGCCCTGGGAGTGTGTGATGGAACAGTGTAGAGGGAGCTTTACTCTGTATCTAACCCCGTGCTGTACCTGCCCTGGGAGTGTTTGATGGGACAGTGTAGAGGGAGTTTTACTCTACATCTAACCCCATGCTCTACCTACCCTGGGAGTGTTTGATGGGACAGTGTAGAGGGAGCTTTACTCTGTATCTAACCCGTTCTGTACCTGCTCTGGGAGTGTTTGATGGGACAGTGTAGAGGGAGTTTTACTCTGTATCTAACCCGTGCTGTACTTACTCTGGGAGTGTATGATGGGACAGTGTAGAGGGAGCTTTACTGTGTCTCTAACCTGTGCTGTACCTGCCCTGGGAGTGTTTGATGGGACAGTGTAGAGGGAGCTTTACTCTGTATCTAACCCCGGCTGTACCTGCCCTGGGAGTGTTTGATGGGACAGTGTAGAGGGAGCTTTACTCTGTATCTAACCCCATGCTGTACCTGCCCTAGGAGTGTTTGATGGGACAGTGTAGAGGGAGCTTTACTCTGCATCTAACCCTATGCTCTACCTGCCCTGGGAGTGTTTGATGGGACAGTGTAGACGGAGCTTTATTCTGTATCTAACCCCATGCTGTACCTATCCTGAGAGTGTTTGATGGGACAGTGTAGAGGGAGCTTTACTCTGTATCTAACCAGTGCTGTACCTGCCCTGGGAGTGTTTGATGGGACAGTGCAGACGGAGCTTTACTCTGTACCTAACCCCGTGCTGTACCTGCCCTGGGAGTGTTTGATGGGACAGTGTAGAGGGAGCTTTACTCTGTATCTAACCCCGTGCTGCACATGTCCTGGGAGTGTTTGGTGGGACAGTGTAGAGGGAGCTTTACTCTGTATCTAACCCCGTGCTGTACCTGTCCTGGGAATGTTTGATGGGACAGTGTAGAGGGAGCTTTACTCTGTATCTAACCCCCTGTACCTGCCCTGAGAGTGTGTGATGGGCCAGTGTAGAGGGAGCTTTACTCTGTATCTAACCCCGTGCTGTACCTGCCCTGGGAGTGTTTGATGGGACAGTGTAGAGGGAGCTTTATTCTGTATCTAACCCCATGCTGTACCTATCCTGAGAGTGTTTGATGGGACAGTGTAGAGGGAGCTTTACTCTGTATCTAACCCGTGCTGTACCTGCCCTGGGAGTGTTTGATGGGACAGTGTAGAGGGAGCTTTACTCTGTATCTAACCCCGTGCTGTACCTGCCCTGGGAGTGTTTGATGGGACAGTGTAGAGGGAGCTTTACTCTGTATCTAACCCCGAGCTGTACCTGTCCTGGGAGTATTTGATGGGACAGTGTAGAGGGAGCTTTACTCTGTATCTAACCCCGTGCTGTACCTGCCCTGGGAGTGTTTGATGTGACAGTGTAGAGGGAGCTTTACTCTGTATCTAACCCCGTGCTGTACCTGCCCTCTGACTGTTTGATGGGACAGTGTCGAGGGAGTTTTACTCTGTATCGAACCCCGTGCTGTACCTGCCCTGGGAGTGTATGATGGGACAGTGTAGAGGGAGCTTTACTCTGCATCTAACCCCATGCTCTACCTGCCCTGGGAGTGTTTGATGGGACAGTGTAGAGGGAGCTTTATTCTGTATCTAACCCCATGCTGTACCTATCCTGAGAGTGTTTGATGGGACAGTGTAGAGGGAGCTTTACTCTGTATCTAACCCGTGCTGTACCTGCCCTGGGAGTGTTTGATGGGACAGTGTAGAGGGAGCTTTACTCTGTATCTAACCCCGTGCTGTACCTGCCCTGGGAGTGTTTGATGGGACAGTGTAGAGGGAGCTTTACTCTGTATCTAACCCCGAGCTGTACCTGTCCTGGGAGTATTTGATGGGACAGTGTAGAGGGAGCTTTACTCTGTATCTAACCCCGTGCTGTACCTGCCCTGGGAGTGTTTGATGTGACAGTGTAGAGGGAGCTTTACTCTGTATCTAACCCCGTGCTGTACCTGCCCTCTGACTGTTTGATGGGACAGTGTCGAGGGAGTTTTACTCTGTATCGAACCCCGTGCTGTACCTGCCCTGGGAGTGTATGATGGGACAGTGTAGAGGGAGCTTTACTCTGCATCTAACCCCATGCTCTACCTGCCCTGGGAGTGTTTGATGGGACAGTGTAGAGGGAGCTTTACTCTGTATCTCACCCCGTGCTGTACCTACCCTGAGAGTGTTTGATGGGACAGTGTAGAGGGAGCTTTACTCTGTATCTAACCCCATGCTGTACGTACCCTGAGAGTGTTTGATCTGACAGTGTAGAGGGAGCTTTACTCTGTATCTAACTCCATGCTGTACCTGCCCTGGGAGTGTTTGATGGGACAGTGTAGAGGGAGCTTTACTCTGTATCTAACCCCCTGTACCTGCCCTGGGAGTGTTTGATGGGACAGTGTAGAGGGAGCTTTACTCTGTATCTAACCCGTGCTGTACCTGCGCTGTGAGTGTTTGATGGGACAGTGTAGAGGGAGCTTTACTCTGTATCTAACCCCGTGCTGTACCTGCCCTGTGAGTGTTTGATGGGACAGTGTAGAGGGAGCTTTACTCTGTATCTAACCCGTTCTGTACCTGCTCTGGGAGTGTTTGATGGGACAGTGTAGAGGGAGTTTTACTCTGTATCTAACCCGTGCTGTACTTGCCCTGGGAGTGTATGATGGGACAGTGTAGAGGGAGCTTTACTGTGTCTCTAACCTGTGCTGTACCTGCCCTGGGAGTTTTTGATGGGACAGTGTAGAGGGAGCTTTACTCTGTATCTTACCCCGTGCTGTACCTGCCCTGGGAGTGTTTGATGGGACAGTGTAGAGGGAGCTTTACTCTGTATCTAACCCTGTGCTGTACCTGCCCTCGGAGTGTTTGATGGGACAGTGTAGAGGGAGCTTTACTCTGTATCTAACCCCATGCTGTACCTGCTTTGGGAGTGTTTGATCAGACAGTGTAGAGGGAGCTTTACTCTGTATCTAACTCCATGCTGTAGCTGCCCTAGGAGTGTTTGATGGGACAGTGTCGAGGGAGTTTTACTCTGCATCTAACCCCATGCTCGACCTGCCCTGGGAGTGTTTGATGGGACAGTGTAGAGGGAGCTTTATTCTGTATCTAACCCCATGCTGTACCTGCCCTGGGAGTGTATGATCAGACAGTGTAGAGGGAGCTTTACTCTGTATCTAAATCCATGCTGTATCTGCCCTTGGAGTGTTTGATGGGACAGTGTGGAGGGAGATTTATTCTGCATCTAACCCCATGCTCCACCTGCCCTGGGTGTGTTTGATGGGACAGTGTAGAGGGAGCTTTACTCTGTATCTAACCCCCTGTACCTGCCCTGGGAGTGTTTGATGGGACAGTGTAGAGGGAGCTTTACTCTGTATCTAACCCCGTGCTGTACCTGCCCTGGGAGTGTTTGATGGGACAGTGTAGAGGGAGCTTTACTCTGTATCTAACCCCATGCTGTACCTGCCCTAGGAGTGTTTGATGGGACAGTGTAGAGGGAGCTGTACTCTGCATCTAACCCTATGCTCTACCTGCCCTGGGAGTGTTTGATGGGACAGTGTAGAGGGAGCTTTATTCTGTATCTAACCCCATGCTGTACCTATCCTGAGAGTGTTTGATGGGACAGTGTAGAGGGAGCTTTACTCTGTATCTAACCAGTGCTGTACCTGCCCTGGGAGTGTTTGATGGGACAGTGTAGACGGAGCTTTACTCTGTATCTAACCCCGTGCTGTACCTGCCCTGGGAGTGTTTGATGGGACAGTGTAGAGGGAGCTTTACTCTGTATCTAACCCCGTGCTGCACATGTCCTGAGAGTGTTTGGTGGGACAGTGTAGAGGGAGCTTTACTCTGTATCTAACCCCGTGCTGTACCTGTCCTGGGAATGTTTGATGGGACAGTGTAGAGGGAGCTTTACTCTGTATCTAACCCCCTGTACCTGCCCTGTGAGTGTGTGATGGGACAGTGTAGAGGGAGCTTTACTCTGTATCTAACCCGTGCTGTACCTGCCCTGGGAGTGTTTGATGGGACAGTGTCGAGGGAGCTTTACTCTGTATCTAACCCCGTGCTGTACCTGCCCTGGGAGTGTTTGATGGGACAGTGTAGAGGGAGCTTTACTCTGTATCTAACCCCGTGCTGCACATGTCCTGGGAGTGTTTGGTGGGACAGTGTAGAGGGAGCTTTACTCTGTATCTAACCCCGTGCTGTACCTGTCCTGGGAATGTTTTATGGGACAGTGTAGAGGGAGCTTTACTCTGTATCTAACCCCCTTTACCTGCCCTGGGAGTGTGTGATGGGACAGTGTAGAGGGAGCTTTACTCTGTATCTAACCCCGTGCTGTACCTGCCCTGGGAGTGTTTGATGGGACAGTGTAGAGGGAGCTTTACTCTGTATCTTACCCCGTGCTGTACCTGCCCTGGGAGTGTTTGATGGGACAGTGTAGAGGGAGCTTTACTCTGTATCTAACCCCATGCTGTACCTGCCCTCGGAGTGTTTGATGGGACAGTGTAGAGGGAGCTTTACTCTGTATCTAACCCCATGCTGTACCTGCCCTGGGAGTGTTTGATCAGACAGTGTAGAGGGAGCTTTACTCTGTATCTAACTCCATGCTGTACCTGCCCTAGGAGTGTTTGATGGGACAGTGTCGAGGGAGTTTTACTCTGCATTTAACCCCATGCTCGACCTGCCCTGGGAGTGTTTGATGGGACAGTGTAGAGGGAGCTTTATTCTGTATCTAACCCCATGCTGTACCTGCCCTGGGAGTGTATGATCAGACAGTGTAGAGGGAGCTTTACTCTGTATCTAACCCGTGCTGTACCTGCCCTGGGAGTGTTTGGTGGGACAGTGTAGAGGGAGCTTTACTCTGTATCTAACCCCGTGCTGTACCTGCCCTGGGAGTGTTTGATGGGACAGTGTAGAGGGAGCTTTACTCTGTATCTAACCCCGTGCTGTACCTGTCCTGGGAGTGTTTGATGGGACAGTGTAGAGGGAGCTTTACTCTGTATCTAACCCCGTGCTGTACCTGTCCTGGGAATGTTTGATGGGACAGTGTCGAGGGAGCTTTACTCTGTATCTAACCCCCTGTACCTGCCCTGGGAGTGTGTGATGGGACAGTGTAGAGGGAGCTTTACTCTGTATCTAACCCCGTGCTTTACCTGCCCTGGGAGTGTTTGATGGGACAGTGTAGAGGGAGCTTTACTCTGTATCTAACCCCGAGCTGTACCTGCCCTGGGAGTATTTGATGGGACAGTGTAGAGGAAGCTTTACTCTGTATCTAACCCCGTGCTGTACCTGCCCTGGGAGTGTTTGATGTGACAGTGTAGAGGGAGCTTTACTCTGTATCTAACCCCGTGCTGTACCTGCCCTGGGAGTGTTTGATGGGACAGTGTAGAGGGAGTTTTACTCTGTATCGAACCCCGTGCTGTACCTGCCCTGTGAGTGTTTGATGGGACAGTGTAGAGGGAGCTTTACTCTGTATCTAACCCCGTGCTGTACCTGCCCTGGGAGTGTTTGATGTGACAGTGTAGAGGGAGCTTTACTCTGTGTCTAACCCCGTGCTGTACCTGCCCTGTGAGTGTTTGATGGGACAGTGTAGAGGGAGCTTTACTCTGTCTCTAACCCGTTCTGTACCTGCTCTGGGAGTGTTTGATGGGACAGTGTAGAGGGAGTTTTACTCTGTATCTAACCCGTGCTGTACTTGCCCTGGGAGTGTATGATGGGACATTGTAGAGGAAGCTTTACTGTGTCTCTAACCCGTGCTGTACTTGCCCTGGGTGTGTTTGATGGGACAGTGTAGAGGGAGCTTTACTCTGTATCTAACCCCCTGTACCTGCCCTGGGAGTGTTTGATGGGACAGTGTAGAGGGAGCTTTACTCTGTATCTAACCCCGTGCTGTACCTGCCCTGGGAGTGTTTGATGGGACAGTGTAGAGGGAGCTTTACTCTGTATCTAACCCCGAGCTGTACCTGTCCTGGGAGTATTTGATGGGACAGTGTAGAGGGAGCTTTACTCTGTATTTAACCCCGTGCTGTACCTGCCCTGGGAGTGTTTGATGGGACAGTGTAGAGGGAGCTTTACTCTGTATCTAACCCCATGCTGTACCTGCCCTGGGTGTGTTTGATGGGACAGTGTAGAGGGAGCTTTACTCTGTATCTAACTCCATGCTGTACCTGCCCTAGGAGTGTTTGATGGGACAGTGTAGAGGGAGCTTTACTCTGCATCTAACCCCATGCTCTACCTGCCCTGGGAGTATTTGATGGGACAGTGTAGAGGGAGCTTTATTCTGTATCTAACCCCATGCTGTACCTACCCTGAGAGTGTTTGATCGGACAGTGTAGAGGGAGCTTTACCCTGTATCTAACTCCATGCTGTACCTGCCCTGGGTGTGTTTGATGGGACAGTGTAGAGGGAGCTTTACTCTGTATCTAACCCCCTGTACCTGCCCTGGGAGTGTTTGATCAGACAGTGTCGAGGGAGCTTTACTCTGTATCTAACTCCATGCTGTACCTGCCCTAGGAGTGTTTGATGGGACAGTGTAGAGGGAGCTTTACTCTGCATCTAACCCCATGCTCTACCTGCCCTGGGAGTATTTGATGGGACAGTGTAGAGGGAGCTTTATTCTGTATCTAACCCCATGCTGTACCGACCCTGAGAGTGTTTGATCGGACAGTGTAGAGGGAGCTTTACCCTGTATCTAACTCCATGCTGTACCTGCCCTGGGTGTGTTTGATGGGACAGTGTAGAGGGAGCTTTACTCTGTATCTAACCCCCTGTACCTGCCCTGGGAGTGTTTGATGGGCAGTGTAGAGGGAGCTTTACTCTGTATCTAACCCGTGCTGTACCTGCCCTGGGAGTGTTTGATGGGACAGTGTAGAGGGAGCTTTACTCTGTATCTAACCCCGTGCTGTACCTGTCCTGGGAGTGTTTGATGGGACAGTGTAGAGGGAGCTTTACTCTGTATCTAACCCCCTGTACCTGCCCTGGGAGTGTTTGATGGGACAGTGTAGAGGGAGCTTTACTTTGTATCTAACCCGTGCTGTACCTGCCCTGGGAGTGTTTGATGGGACAGTGCAGAGGGAGCTTTACTGTGTATCTAACCCGTGCTGTACCTGCCCTGGGAGTGTTTGATGGGACAGTGTAGAGGGAGCTTTACTCTGTATCTAACCCGTGCTGTACCTGCCCTGGGAGTGTTTGATGGGACAGTGTAGAGGGAGCTTTACTCTGTATCTAACCCCGTGCTGTACCTGTCCTGGGAGTGTTTGATGGGACAGTGTAGAGGGAGCTTTACTCTGTATCTAACCCCCTGTACCTGCCCTGGGAGTGTGTGATGGGACAGTGTAGAGGGAGCTTTACTCTGTATCTAACCCTGTGCTGTACCTGCCCGGGAGTGTTTGATGGGACAGTGTAGAGGGAGCTTTACTCTGTATCTAACCCCCTGTACCTGCCCTGGGAGTGTTTGATGGGACAGTGTAGAGGGAGATTTACTCTGTATCTAACCCCCTGTACCTGCCTGGGAGTGTTTGACGGGACAGTGTAGAGGGAGCTTTACTCTGTATCTAACCCCGTGCTGTACCTGCCCTGGGAGTGTTTGACGGGACAGTGTAGAGGGAGCTTTACTCTGTACCCGACCTTCATCCCCATTGGATGAGGCTTTGACCCCAGGTGGCCGAGGGTGAAAGGTCAGTGTCTGACCCACTGCCTCGGCCAGTCCCCCAATCAGAGAGCGCGACTTTCGTGCGCTCGATCTGGGGCTGAGTTTGACCCCAGGTCCCAGAGGGTGAAAGGCCAGTGTGCCGATTGTGTCTGCTGCAGCTCCTCTTTAACGCAGGGATGAAACTCGAAGCCAATCGCAAAGTCGGAGCGGAACGGAGGTGCGTAATTAGATTTACCACAACTTACTCCAGGAGCTGCAAGGCCTCTGCGTGCTACCTGGGATCAGCTGCCAGCCTCTTATTGGCCCAACTCTCCATCTGTCATTGTGTCTTTCCCGTCTTGACATGACTGCTCGAGAAGTGAACAAGCAAAACACCAACTGCATTCAAGAGTTGATTCTGCAACTCCTGCATCTCCCAGAGGCTTTGTGTTCAAATTCCCCTGCCCCCATTGTTGTGGTATTAAGCCCCATAGAGCAGGTTAAGAACATAAGAAATAGGAGCAGGCCATTCGGCCCCTCGAGCCTGCTCCGCCTTTCAATACGATCATGGCTGATCCGATCATGGACTCAGCTCCACTTCCCTGCCCGCTCCCCATAACCCTTCACTCCCTTATCGCTCAAAAATCTGTCTATCTCCGCCTTAAATATATTCAATGTCCCAGCCTCCACAGCTCTCTGGGGGCAGAGAATTCCACAGATTTACAACCCTCTGAGAGAAGAAATTCCTCCTCATCTCAGTTTTAAATGGGCGGCCCCTTATTCTAAGACCATGCCCCCTAGTTCTAGTCTCCCCCATCAGTGGAAACATCCTCTCTGCATCCACCTTGTCGAGCCCCCCTCATAATCTTATACGTTCTCATAATCCTTTTCTGTTGTGCGTGCAATAACTGTGAGACTGAGTACTGTTTAACTCCAAGAGGTATGACCCTGGCTCTGCTTTATTAAGCCCAAAGTGACTAATACACAAAATGGCTGGCCTTTTATACTTGAGCTGCACACACGTGCGTGCAGCCCAATGGCCTCCAACAGTGACGCCATCTAGTGGATAGTGATCCCAAAAGGACAGACATTTGTCCCTTCTCGCTCAAAAATCTGTCTATCTCCACCTCAAATATACTCAATGACCCAGCCCCCACAGCTCTCTGGGGCAGAGAATTCCACAGATTTACAACCCCCTGAGAGAAGAAATTCCTCCTCATCTCAGTTTTAAATGGGCGGCCCCCTTATTCTGAGTCTATGCCCCCTAGTTCTAGTCTCCCCCATCAGTGGAAATATCCTCTCTGCATCCACCTGGTCGAACTCCCTCAGATTCCGTCTCCCTGTCTGCTGGGTGGGGCGGGGTTAGTCAATGAGGAGCCAGGGGCAGGGGTTAGAAGGGGCGGGGGCTACCATTGGTACTGAGCCCCATCGAGCAGGCAGAGAAAGAAAGAAAGAACGACTGTCTCGGCCAGAGCTGAATTGAGATTTCCGCGCACAGCACGATCCCGCGAACAGCAGTGAGATAAGTTGCCGTTGGACCATTTTTATTTTTCCGATTTGATGCTGTTCGTCGAGAGGGAGAACTTTGCTGCTCTTCTTCCAACAGTGGCTGTGGGATCTTGTTAATATCCCCCCCGGTGCCAGGCCGAAGGGGCCTCGGTCTGACATCTCATCTGAAAGACGGCACCTCCGACAGTCCTCTCCCTCACTACCACACCGAGTGTGCCAGCCTTCGATTATAGGCTCAAATCTCTGGAGCGGGCCTTGAACCCACAACCTTCTGACTCTTGGCCGGCGAGAGATAGGCAAACAAATAGATAAGAAAGACTTGCATTTATATAGCGCCTCTCACGACCACCAGACGTCTCAAGGCGCTTTACAGCCAGCGAAGTACTTTAGGAGTGTAGTCGCTGTTGTAATGTGGGAAACACCAATTTGCGCACAGCAAGCTCCCACACACAGCAATGTGACAATGACCCAGATAATCTGTTTTTTTGTTATGTTGATTGAGGGATAAATATTGGCCTCAGGACCCCGGGGATAACTCCCCCTGCTCTTCTTCGTAATAGTGGCAGTGGGATCTTTTACGTCCACCTGAGAGAGCAGACGGGCCCTCGGTTTAACGTTTCATCCGAAAGGCGGCACCTCCGACAGTGCGGCGCTCCCTCAGCACTGCCCCTCCGACAGTGCGGCTCTCCCTCAGTACTGCCCCTCCAACAGTGCGGCGCTCCCTCAGTACTGCCCCTCCGACAGTGCGGGGCTCCCTCAGTACTGCCCCTCCGACAGTGCGGCGCTCCCTCAGTACTGCCCCTCCGACAGTGCGGCACTCCCTCAGTACTGCCCCTCCGACAGTGCGGCACTCCCTCAGTACTGCCCCTCCGACAGTGCGGGGCTCCCTCAGTACTGCCCCTCCGACAGTGCGGGGCTCCCTCAGTACTGCCCCTCCGACAGTGCGGGGCTCCCTCAGTACTGCCCCTCCGACAGTGCGGCGCTCCCTCAGTACTGCCCCTCCGACAGTGCGGCAGTCCCTCAGTACTGCCCCTCCGACAGTGCGGCACTCCCTCAGTACTGCCCCTCCGACAGTGCGGCGCTCCCTCAGTACTGCCCCTCCGACAGTGCGGCACTCCCTCAGCACTGCCCCTCCGACAGTGCGGGGCTCCCTCAACACTGCCCCTCCGACAGTGCGGCGCTCCCTCAGTACTGCCCCTCCGACAGTGCGGCGCTCCCTCAGCACTGTCCCTCCGACAGTGCGGGGCTCCCTCAGCACTGCCCCTCCGACAGTGCGGCGCTCCCTCAGTACTGCCCCTCCGACAGTGCGGCTCTCCCTCAGCACTGCCCCTCCGACAGTGCGGCACTCCCTCAGCACTGCACTGGGAGTGTCAGCCTGGATTTATGTGCCTGGAGTGGGACTTGAACCCACAACCTACCGACTCAGAGGTTCAGAGGTTAGGATTAAGGGTTCGGGTTACAATTGGGAATCGAATTAGATTAGGGTCGGAGGTTAGGGTTAAGGTTACAGTTGGGATTAGGAACAAGGAAAGGGTGAGCTTCAACCACACATCCCGGGTTTGAATGGGGACAAGTCAGAGGGCAGGGGTCAGAACGCCAGCGAAAGCAAACAGACAGGCCCCTCCCCCCCCGACCCCGGCCCCTGTCCCCCGACTGACCATCCAAGCATTCAGTCCTTCCAGCTCCCAGCTCTGCCTAAATCAACAGAGTGTGAGAGAGGGAGCGAGACAGAGAGAGAGAGAGAGAGACTGGGGGGAGAGAGACAGAGAGTGGGGAGAGAGAGACAGACAGAGAGAGACTGGGGAGAGAGAGAGACTGGGGAGAGTGAGAGAGACTGGGGAGAGAGAGAGAGAGACTGGGGGGAGAGAGAGAGAGAGTGGGGAGAGAGAGAGACAGAGAGAGGGAGCGAGACAGAGAGAGA
>NC_091999.1:3991010-4011155 GCF_044704955.1 Pristiophorus japonicus
AGTCGTTGCGTAACAACGCGAGGAACAGGAGCAGGAGTCGGCCATTCGGCCCCTCGAGCCTGCCCCGCCACTCAATACGGTCACGGCCGATCCGATCATGGGCTCCGCTCCACTTCCCCATAACCCTTCACTCCCTTATCGCTCAAAAATCTCCGCCTTAAATACACTCAATGTCCCAGCCCTCCACAGCTCTCTGGGGCAGAGAATTCCACAGATTTACAACCCTCCGAGAGAAGAAATTCCTCCTCATCTCCGTTGTGAATGGGCAGCCCCTTATTCTGAGACTATGCCCCCTAGTTCTAGATTCTCCCCCACCAGGGGAAACATCCTCTCTGCATCCACCCCGTCGAGCCCCCTCAGAATCTTACAGGTTTCGATAAGACCACCTCTCATTCTTCTGAACTCCAATGAGTAGAGGCCCAACCTGCTCAACCTTTCCTCATAAGACAACCCCCTCATCTCCGGAATCAACCGAGTGAACCTTCTCTGAACTGCCTCCAATGCAAGTGTATCCTTCCTCAAATATGGAAACCAAAACTGATATGTCCTTACCACACGGTATAAATGCACACGAGGCCCATACTTGAGAGAAGGTCACTCTGTGACCAGTTACCTTTATTACCAAGACCTCAGGTGATGAAAGTGGGTGGAGCTTCCCCTTTTATGCCTGAAAGTCCAGGTTAGGAGTGTCTCCCACAAGTTCGCCCCCTTGTGGTCAATGTTCTCCAAGGCGTACAACTTAGGTCAGCTTCGACATGGGTTACAATGATCGTTGTAACTCCCTCTTGAATATATCCAATGAACTGGCCCCAACAACTCTCTGCGGCAGGGAATTCCACAGGTTAACAACTCTCTGAGTGAAGAAGTTTCTCCTCATCTCGGTCCTAAATGGCTTACCCCTTATCCTTAGACTGTGTCCCCTGGTTCTGGACTTCCCCAACATCGGGAACATTCTTCCTGCATCTAACCTGTCCAGTTCCGTCAGAATTTTATATGTTTCGATGAGATCCCCTCTCATCCTTCTAAACTCCAGTGAATACAGGCCCAGTCGATCCAGTCTCTCCTCATATGTTAGTCCAGCCATCCCGGGAATCAGTCTGGTGAACCTTCGCTGCACTCCCTCAATAGCAAGAACGTCCTTCCTCAGATTAGGAGACCAAAACTGAACACAATATTCCAGGTGAGGCCTCACCAAGGCCCTGTATAACTGCAGTAAGACCTCCCTGCTCCTATACTCAAATCCTCTTGCTATGAAGGCCAACATACCATTTGCCGCCTTCACCGCCTGCTGTACCTGCATGCCAACCTTCAATGACTGATGTACCATGACACCCAGGTCTCGTTGCACCTCCCCTTTCCCTAATCTGCCGCCATTCAGATAATATTCTGCATCCTCAAAGAACTCCAGCAAATTTGTCAAACATGATTTCCCTTTCCTAAAACCATGCTGACTCTGCTTGGCTGTATTATGATTTTCTAAATGTCCTGCTATTACTTCCTTAATAATGGACTCAAGCATTTCTCCCAACGACAGGCTAACTGGTCTATAGTTTCCTGCTTTCTGTTTCCTTCCTTTTTCAAATAGGGGCGTTACATTTCCTGTTTTCCAGAATCCATAGGATTTTGGTAGATTACAACCAATGCATCCACTATCTCTGCAGCCACTTCTTTTAAGACCCTGGGATGCAAGCCATCAGGTCCAGGGGACTTGTCCACCTTTAGTCCCATTGTTTTATCGAATACTTTTTCTCTAGTGATAGTGATTGTTTTAAGATCCCCCCTCCCTATAGTCCCTTGATTATCTATTATTGGGATGCTTTGAGTGTCCTCTACCGTGATGACTGATACAAAACATTTGTGCAAAGTCTCTGCCATTTCCGTGTTTCCCATTATTAATTCCCCCAGGTCTCATCCTCTAAGGGACCAACATTTACTTTAGCTATTTGTTGAAATGAGGGAGAGAGAAAACGAGTAATTATAGACCGGTTAGCCTGACACCGGTAGTAGGGAAAATGTTGGAATCAATTATTAAAGATGTAATCGCAGCGCATTTGGAAAGCAGTGACAGGATCGGTCCAAGTCAGCATGGATTTATGAAAGGGAAATCATGCTTGACAAATCTTCGAGCACTTTTTGAGGATGTAACTAGTAGAGTGGACAAGGGAGAACCAGCGGATGTGGTGTATTTGGACTTTCAAAAGGCTTTTGACAAGGTCCCACACAAGAGATTAGTGTGCAAAATTAAAGCACATGGTATTGGGGGTAATGTACTGACGTGGATAGAGAACTGTTTGGCAGACAGGAAGGAAAGAGTAGGGATAAACGGGTCCTTTTCAGAAAGGCAGGCAGTGACTAGTAGGGTACCGCAAGGTTCAGTGCTGGGACCCCAGCTATTTACAATATACATTAATGATTTAGGCGAAGGAATTGAATGTAATATCTCCAAGTTTGCAGATGACACTAATCTGGGTGGCGGTGTGAGCTGTGAGGAGGATGCTAAGAGGCTGCAGGGTGACTTGGACAGGTTAGGTGAGTGGGCAAATGCATGGCAGATGCAGTATAATGTGGATAAATGTGAGGTTATCCACTTTGGGGGCAAAAACAGGAAGGCAGAATATTATCTGAATGGTGACAGATTAGGAAAAGGGGAGGTGCAACGAGACCTGGGTGTCATGGTACATCAGTCATTGAAAGTTGGCATGCAGGTACAGCAGGTGGTGAAGAAAGCAAATGGCATGTTGGCCTTCATAGCGAGAGGATTTGAGTATAGGAGCAGGGAGGTCTTACTGCAGTTATACAGGGCCTTGGTGAGGCCTCACCTGGAATATTGTGTTCAGTTTTGGTCTCCTAATCTGAGGAAGGACATTCTTGCTATTGAGGGAGTGCAGCGAAGGTTCAATAGACTGATTCCTGGGATGGCAGGACTGACATATGAGGAGAGACTGGATCGACTCGGCTTATATTCACTGGAATTTAGAAGAATGAGAGGGGATCTCATAGAAACATATAAAATTCTGACGGGACTGGACAGGTGAGATGCAGGAAGAACGTTCCCGATGTTGGGGAAGTCCAGAACCAGGGGTCACAGTCTAAGGATAAGGGGTAAGCCATTTAGGACCGAGATGAGGAGAAACTTCTTCACTCAGAGAATTGTGAACCTGTGGAATTCTCTACCGCAGAAAGTTGTTGATGCCAGTTCATTGGATATATTCAAAAGGGTGTTAAATATGGCTCTTACGGCTAAAGGGATAAGGGGTATGGAGAGAAAGCAGGAAAGGGGTACTGAGGGAATGATCAGCCATGATCTTATTGAATGGTGGTGCAGGCTCGAAGGGCCGAATGGCCTACTCCTGCACCTACTTTCTATGTTTCTATGTTTCTAAGCCCCCTCCTGCACACATCCCTTGCTGACATGCTTCCTTATCCCATCCTTTTTCCCATCCACTTCCTCCATCCCATTCTGTTACCCCATCCCATTCTGTTCCCTCATAGAATCACAGAGATTTACTGCACGGAAGGAGGCCATTGGCCAATCGTGTCCGCACCGGCCGACCAAGAGCTACCCAGCCTAATCCCACTTTCCCGCTCTGGGTCCGTAGCCCTGCAGGTTACGGCACTTCAGGTGCACATCCAAGTAGTTTTTAAATGTGGTGAGGGTTTCTGCCTCTACCCCCCCTTCAGGCCGTGAGTTCCGCCCCAGACCCCCACCACCTGAAGACATTTCCCCTCAAATCCCCTCTAAACCTCCCCCCCAATTACTTTCAATCTCTGCCCCCTGGTTATTGACCCCTCTGCCCAGGGAAACGGGTCCGTCCTATCCACTCTATCCAGGCCCCTCATCATTTTATACACCTCAATAATGTCACCCCTCAGCCCCCTCTGTTCTAAAGTAAAACAAACCCAGCCTATCCAATCTTTCCTCACAGCCAAAATTCTCCAGTCCAGACAACATCCTGGTAAATCTCCTCTGTACCCTCTCCAGTGCAATCACATCCTTTCTGTAATGTGGTGACCAGAACTGCACGCAGTACTCCAGCTGTGGCCTAACCAGTGTTTTATACAGTTCAAGCATAACCTCCCCTGCTCTTGTATTCTGTGCCTCGGCTAATAAAGGCAAGCATTCCGTATGCCTTCTTAACCACCTTATCTACCTGGCCTGCTACCTTCAGGGATCTGTGGACCTGCACTCCCAGGTCCCTCTGTTCCTCCACACTTCTCTGTGTCCGAACATTTAATGTGCATTCCCTCGCCTTGTTAGCCCTCCCCGAATGCATTACCTCACACTTCTCCGGATTGAATGCCATTTGCCTGTTCTGCCCACCTGACCCGTCCATTGATATCTTCCTGCTGTCTACAGCTTTCTTCTTCATTATCAACCGCACGGCTAATTTTAGTATCATCTGCAAACTTCTTAATCATACCCCCTACATTCAAGTCGAAATCATTGATATATACCACAAAAAGCAAGGGAACCCAGCACTGAGCCCTGCGGAACCCCACTGGAAACATCCTTCCAGTCACAAAAACACCCATCAACCATGACCCTCTGCTTCCTGCCTCTGAGACAATTGTGGATCCAACTTGCTACTTTGCCCTGGATCCCATGGGCTTTTACTTTCGTGACCAGTCTGCCATGTGGGACCTTATCAAAAGCTTTGCTAAAATCCATGTACATTACATCGTACACACTGTCCTCATCGACCCTCCTGGTTACCTCCTCGAAAAATTCTATCAAGTTAGTCAGACACGATTTTCCCTTAACAAATCCGTGCTCACTGCCTTTCTAAATGAAGATTTATCCTGTCCCTCAGAATTTTTTCCAATAATTTTCCTGCCACTGAGGTTAGGCTGACTGGCCTGTAATTACTTGGTCTATCCCTTTCCCTCTTCTTAAACAAAGGTACCACATTAGCAGTCCTCCAGTCCTCCGGCACCACACCTGAAGCCAGAGAGGATTAGAAAATGATGGTCAGAGCCTCTGCTATTTCCTCTTTTGCTTCTCTTCACAGCCTGGGATACATTTCATCCGGGCCTGGGGATTTATCCACTTTCAAAGCTGCTAAACCCCCTTAATACCTCCTCTCTCACTCTGTTTATATTATCGAATATTTCACACTCCTCCTCCTTGATAGCAGTGTCTGCATCACCTCTCTCTTTTATGAAAACAGACGCCAAGTGTTCATTAAGAACCGTACCCACATCTCCCGCCTCCACACACAGATTACCCTCATGGTCTCTAATAGGCACCACCCTTTCTTTAGTTATCCTCTTGCTCTAAATGTATTTATAAAACATCTTTGGTTTTCATCGATTTTACTTGTCAATATTTGTTCATGCTCTCTCTATACTTTCCTAATTTCTTTTTAATTTCATCCCCCCTGCACTTTCTATACTCTAGAGTTTCAGCAGTATTTAGCCCTCGATATCTGTCATAAACCTCCCTTTCTTTCTTTATCCTCTCCTGTAAGTCCCTAGACGTCCAGGGGGCTCTAGATTGTTTGTCCCACCCTTTTTCTTTAAGGGAACATACTTGCTCTGAACCCTCAGGATCTCCTCCTTGAAAGCCTCCCACTGCTCCGACACCGATTTACCTTCAAGTAGCTGTTTCCAGTCCACATTGGCTAAATCACATCTCAGCTCAGCAAAAGTTGGCTTTTCCTCAAAACTGAGAACTTTTATTCCTGGTCTATCTTTGTCCTTTTCCATAACTTACCCTAAATCTAACTGAATTATGATTACTATTACCAAAATGCTCTCCCACTGATACCCCTTCCACTTGCCCAGCTTCATTCCCGAAAACTCAGTCCAAAACCGTCCCCTCCCTTGTTGGGCTTGCTATATACTGGCTAAAAAAGTTCTCCTGAATGCATTTTAGGAATTCCGCACCCTCTGTACCTTTCACGCTAATGTTATCCCAGTTAATATTAGGGTAGTTGAAATCCCCTATTATTATTGCTCTCATCCCAACCAGTTCCTTCAACCTATTGTGTCCCCCATCCCAACCTGCTCCTCCATTCCAACATGAACTTCCCATCATGGGCCCATCCCCGCCTCCCCCACCCCCGCCTCCTCACCCCATCCTACCGCCTTGCCCGATCTGACCGTGCGCCTCCACACACACCGCAAACTGCCCCCGCCACCACACACAACCCCCCCCCCCCCCAACCCAATCTCCCCAAATCATATCTTGAGACTACATGCTCGCTGGCCTCCATTTCAAATCCATGGCCCCTTCTCCCACCATTATAAGAACATAAGAACATAAGAAATAGGAGCAGGAGTCGGCCATTCGGCCCCTCGAGCCTGCTCCGCCATTCAGTAAGATCATGGCTGATCTGATCATGGACTCAGCTCCACTTCCCCGCCCGCTCCCCATAACCCTTCACTCCCTTATCGCTCAAAAATCTGTCGATCTCCACCTTAAATATATTCAATGACCCAGCCTCCACAGCTCTCTGGGGCAGAGAATTCCACAGATTTACAACCCTCTGAGAGAAGAAATTCCTCCCCATCTCAGTTTTAAATGGGCGGCCCCTTATTCTAAGACTATGTCCCCTAGTTTTAGTTTCCCCTATGAGTGGAAATATCCTCTCTGCATCCACCTTGTCGAGCCCCCTCATTACCTTATATGTTTCAATAAGATCACCTCTCATTCTTCTGAACTCCAATGGGTATAGGCCCAACCTGCTCAACCTTTCTTCATAAGTCAACCCCCTCATCTCTGGAATCAACCTAGTGAACCTTCTCTGAACAGCTTCCAATGTAAGTATATCATTCCTTAAATACGGAGACCAAAACTGCACGCAGTACTCCAGGTGTGGCCTCACCAATACCCTGTATAACTGTAGCAGGATTTCTCTGCTTTTATACTCCATCCCCCTTGCAATAAAGGCCAACATTCCATTGGCCTTCCTGATCACTTGCTGTACCTGCATACTAACTTTTTGTGATTCATGCACAAGTACCCCCAGGTCTTTCTATACTGCAGCACTCTGCTATTTTTCTCCATTTAAATTATAATTTGCTTTTCTATTTTTTCTGCCAAAGTGGATAACCTCACATTTTCCCACATTATACTCCATCTGACAATTTTTTGTCCACTCACTTAGTCACATTTTTTGCACATTTTTTGTGTCCTGCTCACAACTTGCTTTCCCACCCACCTTTGTATCATCAGCAAACTTGGCTACATTACACTCGGTCCCTTCATCCAAGTCATTAATATAGATTGTAAATAGTTGGGGTCCCAGCACTGATCCCTGCGGCACCCCACTAGTCACTGTTTGCCAACCTGAGAATGACCCATTTATCCCGACTCTCTGTTTTCTGTTAGTTAGCCAATCCTCTATCCATGCTAATATATTACCCCCAACCCTGTGAACTTTAATCTTGTGCAGTAACCTTTTATGTGGCACCTTATCGAATGCCTTCTGGAAATCCAAATACACCACATCCACTGGTTCCCCCTTATCCACCCTGCTCGTTACATCCTCAAAGAACTCCAGCAAATTTGTCAAACATGATTTTGCCTTCATAAAACCATGCTGACTCTGCTTGACTGTGTTATGCTTTTCCAAATGTCCTGCTACTGCTTCCTTAATAATGGACTCCAGTATTTTCCCAACAACAGATGTTAGGCTAACTGGTCTATAGTTTCCTGCTTTCTGTCTCCTTCCTTTTTTAAATAGGGGCATTACATTTGTGGTTTTCCAATCTGCTGGGACCTCCCTAGAATCCAGGGAATTCTGGTAGATTACAACCAATGCATCCACTATCTCTGTAGCCACTTCTTTTAAGACCCTAGGATTAGGCCATCATGTCCAGGGGACTTGTCCACCTTTAGTCCCATTATTTTACCTGGTACTACGTCACTAATGACAGTGATTGTATTAAGTTCCTCCCAACCAAAAAACATAGAAAATAGATGCAGGAGTAGGCCATTCAGCCATTCGAGCCTGCACCACCATTTGATAAGATCATGGCTGATCATTCACCTCAGTACCCCTTTCCTGCTTTCTCTCCATACCCCTTGATCCCTTTAGCCGTAAGGGCCACATCTAACTTCCCTCTTGAATATATCCAATGAACTGGCATCAACAACTCTCTGCGGCAGGGAATTACACAGGTTCACAACTCTCTGAGTGAAGAAGTTTCTCCCCATCTCAGTCCTAATTGGCTTACCCCTTATCCTAAGACTGTGTCCCCTGGTTCTGGACTTCCCCAACATCGGGAACATTCTTCCTGCATCTAACCTGTCCCGTCCCGTCAGAATCTTATATGTTTCTATGAGATCCCCTCTCATCCTTCTAAACTCCAGTGAATAAAGGCCTAGTCGATCCAGTCTCTCCTCATATGTCATTCCCGGCATCCCTGGAATCAGTCTGGTGAACCTTCGCTGCACTCCCTCAATAGCAAGAATGTCCTTCCTCAGATTAGGAGACCAAAACTGAACACAATATTCCAGGTGAGGCCTCACCAAGGCCCTGTACAACTGCAGTAAGACCTCCCTGCTCCTATACTCAAATCCTCTCGCTATGAAGGCCAACATACCATTTGCCTTCTTCACCTCCTGCTGTACCTGCATGCCAACTTTCAATGACTGATTTACCATGACACCCAGGTCTTGCTGCACCTCCCCTTTTCCTAATCTGCCTACATTCAGATAATATTCTGACTTCGCGTTTTTGCCCCCAAAGTGGATAACCTCACATTTATCCACATTATACTGCATCTGCCATGCATTTGCCCACTCACCTAACCTGTCCAAGTCACCCTGCAGCCTCTTAGCGTCCCCCTCACAGCTCACACCGCCACCCAGCTTAGTGTCATCTGCAAACTTGGAGATATTACACTCAATTCCTTCATCCAAATCATTAATGTATATTGTAAATAACTGGGGTCCCAGCACTGAGCCCTGCGGCACCCCACTAGTCACTGCCTGCCATTCTGAAAAGGACACGTTTATCCCGACTCTCTGCTTCCTGTCTGCCAACCAGTTCTCTATCCACATCAGTACATTACCCCCAATACCATGTGCTTTGATTTTGCACACCAATCTCTTGTGTGGGACCTTGTCAAAAGCCTTTTGAAAGTCCAAATACACCACATCTGCTCGTTCTCCCTTGTCCACTCTGCTAGTTACATGCTCAAAAAATTCCAGAAGATTTGTCAAGCATGATATCACTTTCATAAATCCATGCTGACTTGGACCGATCCTGTCACTGCTTTCCAAATGCGCTGCTATTTCATCCTTAATAATTGATTCCAACATTTTCCCCACTACTGATGTCAGGCTAACCCGTTTTCTCTCTCCCTCCTTTTCGAAAAGTGGTGTTACATTAGCTACCCTATTGCCCCTTGATTATTAACGATTGGGACGTTTTTAGCTTGTACCATGAAGACTGATACAAAATATTTGTTCAACGTCTCTGCCATTTCCCTGTTCTTCATCGATCCTGTTCTCCGCCGCCTCCCCCCGCCCCAGCTCCCCCCAAGCCGATCCCGCTCTGTCCTGACTCTACTGGGTAGGTCCCCTTTGCGAAGGTTTAAGGGACGAGACCTGCAGGCACCGACTGTAATGTATCCAAGTTTACTGATGATACAAAGCTAGGTGGGAAAGCAAGTTGTGAGGAGAACATAGAGTCAGCAAAGGGTTACAGGCAGGTTAAGTGAGTGGACAGTAAGGTGACAGATGGAGGTGGAGAAATGGGAGGTTATTCACTTTGGAAGGAAGGACAGAAAAACAGAATGTTTTTTAAATGATGAGAAACGTTTAAATGTTGGTGTTCAGAGAGAGTTGGGTGTCCTCGTACAGGGCACACTGAAAGCTAGCATGCAGGTACAGCAAGTAATACGGAAGGTATTATACCCTTCGATGCTCTGATAATGACTCCACGAGGCACAATGTGTTGTACTTGAACTGTAGTGACCTCACTCCAGAGTGAGGATCACACCTTTTAGACTAGGCCAGGCACACCTGTACAGGTAACCGACAAGTCTCCCACTGCGGTGCCCCCTGGTGGCACCCCCTTGTGATCGTACCAACAGGAGCCATGTAGGATATATGACAGAAGGCAAAGGGCACGTTGTCCTTTACTGCAAGGGGGTTGGAGTATAAGAGTAAGGAAGTCTCGCTACAATTGTACAGGGCCCCGGTGAGACCACACCTGGAGTACTGTGCACGGTTTGGGTCTCCTTATCTAAGGAAGGATATACTTGCCTTGGAGGCGGTATAACGCAGGTTCACCAGACTGATCCCTGGGACGAGGGGCTGTCCTGTGATGAGAGATTGTGTAGAATGGGCCGATACTCTCTGGAGTTTAGAAGAATGAGAGGTGATCTCATTGAAACATACAAGATTCTGAAAGGGATCGACAGGGTAGATGCAGTGAGGGTGTTTCCCCCTGGGCTGGGGAGTCTAGAACCAGGGGTCACACAGTCTCAGGATAAGGGGTCGGCCATTGAGGACTGAGATGAGGAGGAATTTCTTCACTCAGAGGGTGGTGAATCTTTGGAATTCTCTGCCCCAGAGAGCTGTGAATGCTGAGTCTCTGAATATATTCAAGACTGAGATAGAGAGATTTCTGGAGTCTAGGGGAATCAAGGTATATGGAGATTGGGCGGGAAAGTGGAGTTGAGGTCAATGATCAACCGTGATCTTATTGAATGGCGGAGCAGGCTCGAAGGGGCTGGGTGGCAGTGTGAGCTGTGAGGAGGATGCTAAGAGGCTGCAGGGTGACTTGGACAGGTTAGGTGAGTGGGCAAACGCATGGCAGATGCAGTATAATGTGGATAAATGTGAGGTTATCCACTTTGGTGGCAAAAACACGAAGGCAGAATATTATCTGAATGGCGGCAGATTAGGAAAAGGGGAGGTGCAACGAGACCTGGGTGTCATGGTACATCAGGCATTGAAAGTTGGCATGCAGGTACAGCAGGCGGTGAAGAAGGCAAATGGTATGTTGGCCTTCATAGCGAGGGGATTTGAGTATAGGAGCAGGGAGGTCTTACTGCAGTTGTACAGGGCCTTGGTGAGGCCTCACCTGGAATATTGTGTACAGTTTTGGTCTCCTAATCTGAGGAAGGACATTCTTGCTATTGAGGGAGTGCAGCGAAGGTTCACCAGACTGATTCCCGGGATGGCAGGACTGACATATGAGGAGAGACTGGATCAACTGGGCCTGTATTCACTGGAGTTTAGAAGGATGAGAGGGGATCTCATAGAAACATATAAAATTCTGACGGGACTGGCCAGGTTAGATGCAGGAAGAATGTTCCCGATGTTGGGGAAGTCCAGAACCAGGGGACACAGTCTAAGGATAAGGGGTAGGCCATTTAGGACCGAGATGAGGAGAAACTTCTTCACTCAGAGAATTGTGAACCTGTGGAATTCCCTGCCGCAGAGAGTTGTTGAGGCCAGTTCATTGGATACATTCAAGAGGGAGTTAGATGTGGCCCTTAGGGCTAAAGGGATCAAGGGGTATGGAGAGAAAGCAGGAAAGGGGTACTGAGGGAATGATCAGCCATGATCTTATTGAATGGTGGTGCAGACTCGAAGGGCCGAATGGCCTACTCCTGCACCTATTTTCTATATTTCTGTGTTTATAGGACCTACTCCTGCTCCTAATACTTACGTTACTTTCTTCTGACCCCGTAGAGGACTTGAAGATTCCAATCGCGACAGTCCCGCTGCCCACAACCTGCCACGATCTCAGCCTTGAATATACTCAGCGACCGAGCACCCACGGCCCTCTGGGGCAGAGTCTTCCCAAAGATTCACCACCCTCTGTGTGCCCTCCTCCTGCTCAGTGCGGGGGGGGGGGGGTCATCCCCCTCCTTCAGGGGGGTCTGCGTCCCACCGTCCGAGAGTCTCCCCTCCCAGTCTGACCCCCCCCCGCCCTCCCACGCTTATAATTGTATTCGCGTTAATGGACCGAATATCCCAACTGAATTGGATAGGGGAGGGGGGGGGGGCGGAGGGAGAGGGGAGAATGGGATGAGAGGTGATGGCCAATATTCCCTGCCATTTTTCTTTTGTTGTGTGCAGTCCCATTAACTGGCTGTGTGCACCAGGAAGGGGAGAGGGGGGGGGGGGGGCAATCAGGGAACCTTTACACCCCTCCCTCCCCCCCCCCACCCCTCCCCAAGGTCATGTTAGGCACACAGGCCGAGAAATCCGTCTCGGGCGCTGGAGCCCAACCACGGCCCAGATGGGGGCTGCGTATAACGGGGCGGCCCCCCCATCCCGCTGCGCGCCTGTTTCGCCCCCCCACACCCCCCCCCCCTCCCCCCCCTGCGGTGAGCGCCGGGGAAATCGGGGCGTTGCAACCATCCCGACAGCGGAGAGCTCAGTGACGGACTCCGAAGGTCAGTGCCATTGTTTTTTGCGATTTGTGGTTGGGGTGGTGCGGCCAATGTATTGGGAATGTTTTTCTGGGGTCTTAGGTTCCCCCGCCTCACCCCCCCCCCCCCCCAACCCCGGCCCCCGTCCGTCTCTCGGAGCGCTCCCGGCCCCGGCTCTTACCTCGGGAGTTTCCCATCCTAACGCTCCGAGAGTGGTGTACAAACCCCCTCCCTTAGCGCTGCGCCCCCTGACTCAGGGCCCAGCCGCCCAAACTTACTCACTGAGGCGCAGACTGCTCCCCGGGGGGGGGGGGGGGGGGCATATTTACCGCACTCCCCCCCCCCCCCCCAACCCCCCCGCCCACCATTACCGCCCCTAAAACATCAAATCTCAAAATCCCGCCCGATTGGAAGTGAAGGGGAAAGTGTTCTACCTTTTGACTGTCACTGTCATCGTAGCTGATGACCACAGGCGATGGTGTTCGAACGCGCACTGGCTCCATCTGTCTCTCCCGTTCCTTCAGTGGAAGGAAGGACATGAGTTAGAGCAATGTCTCTCTCCAGCCATCACCGGCGTACTTCAAGTCTTGCACGTAGCCGCAGATTTCCCGCGAGTACCACACAGTTCCTGCCAGATAACAGTTTCACAGCAAACGGTTCGAGCTCTCTGTCCCGGTAGAATGTCCCATTTGAAACGGCCTGTTGCATTTGTCATCTTCCAGCTCCAGCCCCCCCCCCCAACACCTGTGCCGACGGTAAGGCCTACACATTTCAGGCATGTCAACCCTTCCTCCCATTCCGTCCTGCTGCCTCAGGTATTCTTTACATAAGAACACAAGAAACAGGAGCAGGAGTCGGCCATTCGGCCCCTCGAGCCTGCTCCCCCATTCAATACGATCATGGCTGATCCGATCATGGACTCAGCTCCACTTCCCCGCCCGCTCCCCTTATCCCCTTATCGGTTAAGAAACTCTCTATTCCTGTCTTAAATATATTCAATGACCCAGCCTCCACAGCTCTCTGAGGCAGAGAATTCCACAGATTTACAACCCTCTGAGAGAAGAAATTTCTCCTCATCTCAGTTTTAAATGGGCGGCCCCTTATTCTAAGACCGTGCCCCCTAGTTCTAGTCTCCCCCATCAGTGGAAACATCCTCTCTGCATCCACCTTGTCCAGCCCCCTCGTAATCTGATACGTTTCGATAAGATCACCTCTCATTCTTCTGAATTCCAATGAGTAGAGGCCCAACCTACTCAACCTTTCCTCATAAGTCAACTCCCTCATCCCCGGAATCAACCGCGTGAACCTTCTCTGAACTGCCTCCAAAGCAAGTATATCCTTTCGTAAATATGGAAACCAAAACTGCACGCAGTATTCCAGGTGTGGCCTCACCAATACCCTGTATAACTGGAGCAAGACTTCCCTGCTTTTATACTCCATCCCCTTTGCAATAAAGGCCAAGATACCATTGGCCTTCCTGATCACTTGCTGTACCTGCATACTAACCTTTTGTGTTTCATGCACAAGTACCCCCAGGTCCCTCTGTACTGCAGCACTTTGCAATCTTTCTCCATTTAAATAATAACTTGCTCTTGATTTTTTTCTGCCAAAGTGCATGACCTCACACTTTCCAACATTATACTCCATCTGCCAAATTTTTGCCCACTCACTTAGCCTGTCTATGCCCTTTTGAAGATATTGTGTGTTCTCCTCACACATTGCTTTTCCTCCCATCTTTGTATCGTCAGCAAACTTGGCTACATTACACTCGGTCCCTTCTTCCAAGTCGTTAATATAGATTGTAAATAGTTGGGGTCCCAGAACTGATCCCTGCAGCACCCCACTAGTTACTGTTTGCCAACCCAGAGAATGAACCATTTATCCCAACTCTCTGTTTTCTGTTAGTTAGCCAATCCTCTATCCATGCTAATATATTACCCCCAACCCCATGAACTTTTATCTTGTGCAGTAACCTTTTATGTGGCACCTTATCGAATGCCTTCTGGAAATCCAAATACACCACATCCACTGGTTCCCCCTTTATCCACCCTGCTCGTTACATCCTCAAAGAACTCCAGCAAATTTGTCAAACATGATTTCCATAAATCCATGCTGAATCTGCTTGACTGCGTTATGATTTTCCGAATGTCCCGCTACTGCTTCCTTAATAATGGACTCCAACATTTTCCCAACGACAGATGTTCGGCTAACTGGTCTATAGTTTCCTGCTTTTTGTCTGCCTCCTTTTTTAAATAGGGGCGTTACATTTGTGGTTTTCCAATCTTCTGGAACCGCCCCAGAATCCAGGGAATTTTGGTAGATTACAACCAATGCATCCACTATCTCTGCAGCCACTTCTTTTAAAACCCTAGGATGCATGCCATCTGGTCCAGGGGACTTGTCCACCTTTAGTCCCATTATTTTACGGCATACTTCTTCATTAGTGATAGTGATTGTGTTAAGGTCCTCCCTCCCTACAGCCCCTTGATTACCCATGATTGGGATGTTTTTAGCTTCTACTGTGAAGACCGATACAAAATATTTGTTCAACGTCTTCTCCATTTCCCTGTTCTTCATCGATCCTGTTCCCCGCCGCCCCCGGCCCTCCCCCAAGCTGATCCCACTCTGTCTTGACTCGAGCTGGATAGGTCCAGTTTCAGAAGGTTTAAGGGATGAGACCTGCAGGCACCGACTGCAATGTATCCAAGTTTGCACACACGATGACGAGGATGCCGTGAATAGCACGTTTGGTGAGTTGGTCATATCGCAGGTACAGGTGACACAGCCAGATAGGAAATAGATGACCAACAGGAAGAGCAGTGCAAGGAAGGTAGCGCAGGGGTCCCCTGCAGTTATAGATAGAAAGATAGAAAAATAGGTGCAGGAGTAGGCCTTTCGGCCCTTCAAGCCTGCACCGCCATTCAATGAGTTCATGGCTGAACATGCAACTTCAGTACCCCATTCCTGCAAAACAGATACACCGCTTTGGGTATTGTTGGGGGGGCGGGGGGATGATTCATCAGGGGAGGACAGCAGCAGCTAAATCCATGGCACCGTGGGTGGCTCTGCTACACAGGAGGGCAGGAAAAAGAGTGGGAGAGCTATAGTGGTAGGGGATTCTATTGTAAGGGGAATAGATAGACGTTTCTGCGGCCGCAATCGAGACTCCAGGATGGTATGTTGCCTCCCTGGTGCAAGGGTCAAGGATGTCTCGGAGCGGGTGCAGGACATTTTGGAGGGGGAGGGTGAACAGCCAGTTGTGGTGCATACAGGTACCAATGATATAGGTAAAAAAAGGGGATGAGGTCCTACAAGCTGAATTTAGGGAGTTAGGAGCTAAATTAAAAAGTAGGACCTCAAAAGTAGTAATCTCGGGATTGCTACCAGTGCCACATGCTAGTCAGAGTAGGAATCGCAGGATAGCTCAGATGAATACGTGGCTTGAGCAGTGGTGCAGCAGGGAGGGATTCAAATTCCTGGGACATTGGAACCGGTTCTGGGGGAGGTGGGACCAGTACAAACCGGACGGTCTGCACCTGGGCAGGACCAGAACCAATGTCCTAGGGGGAGTGTTTGCTGGTGATGTTGGGGAGGGGTTAAACTAACATGGCAGGGGGGTGGGAACCTATGCAGGGAGACAGAGGGAAGTAGAGTGGGGGCAAAAGAGAGAAAGAAGAAAAGTAAAAGTGGAGGGAACATTGCAGCAAAATTCTAAAAGGGCAAAGTGTGTTAAAAAGACAAGCCTGAAGGCTCTGTGCCTCAATGCGAGGAGTATTCGGAATAAGGTGGACGAATTAACTGCTCAGGCAGCAATTAATGGATATGATGTAATTGGCATCACGGAGACATGGCTCCAGGGTGACCAAGGCTGGGAACTCAACATCCAGGGGTATTCAACATTCAGGAAGGATAGACAGAAAGGAAAAGGAGGTGGGGTAGCGTTGCTGGTTAAAGAGGAAATTAATGCAATAGTCAGGAAGGACATTGGCTTGGATGATGTGGAATCGGTATGGGTGGAGCTGCGGAATACCAAAGGGCAGAAAACGCTAGTGGGAGTTGTGTACAGGCCACCAAACAGTAGTAGTGAGGTTGGGGACAGCATCAAACAAGAAATTAGGGATGCGTGCAATAAAGGTACAGCAGTTATCATGGGCGCCTTTAATCTACATATAGATTGGGCTAACCTAACTGGTAGCAATACGGTGGAGGAGGATTTCCTGGAGTGCATTAGGGATGGTTTTCTAGACCAATATGTCGAGGAACCAACTAGAGGGCTGGCCATCCTAGATTGGGTGATGTGTAATGAGAAAGGACTAATTAGCAATCTTGTTGTGCGAGGTCCCTTGGGGAAGAGTGACCATAATATGGTAGAATTCTTTATTGAGGTGGAGAGTGACACAGTTAATTCAGAGACTCGGGTCCTGAACTTAAGGAAAGGTAACTTTGATGGTATGAGACGTGAATTGGCTAGGATAGACTGGCAAATGATACTTAAAGGGTTGACGGTGGATAGGCAATGGCAAACATTTAAAGATCACATGGATGAACTTCAACAATTGTACATCCTTGACTGGAGTAAAAATAAAACGGGGAAGATGGCTCAACTGTGGCTAACAAGGGAAATTAAGGAAATTAAACCCAAGGAAGAGGCATATAAACTGGCCAGAAAAAGCAGCAAACCTGAGGACTGGGAGAAATTTAGAATTCAGCAGAGGAGGACAAAGGGTTTAATTAGGAAGGGGAAAATAGAGTATGAGATGGAGCTTGCTGGGAATATAAAAACTGACTGCAAAAGCTTGTATAGATATGTGAAAAAGATGAGTGAAGACAAATGTAGGTCCCTTGCAGTCAGATTCAGGTGAATTTATAATGGGGAACAAAGAAATGGTAGACCATTTGAACAAATACTTTGGTTCTGTCTTCACGAAGGAAGACACAAATAACCTTCCGGAAGTACTTGGGGACCGAGGGTCTAGTGAGAAGGAGGAACTGAAGGATATCCTTATTAGGCGGGAAATTGTGTTGGGGAAATTGATGGGATTGAAGGCAGATAAATCCCCAGGGCCTGATAGTCTGCATCCCAGAGTACTTAAGGAAGTGGCCGTAGAAATAGTGGATGCATTGGTGATCATTTTCCAACAGTCTATCGACTCTGGATCAGTTCCTATGGACTGGAGGGTAGCTAATGTAACACCACTTTTTAAAAAAGGAGGGAGAGAGAAAACGGGTAATTATAGACCGGTTAGCCTGACATCAGTAGTGGGGAAAATGTTGGAATCAATTATTAAAGATGAAATAACAGCGCATTTGGAAATCAGTGACAGGATCGGTCCAAGTCAGCATGGATTTATGAAAGGGAAATCATGCTTGACAAACCTTCTGGAATTTTTTGAGGATGTAACTAGCAGAGTGGACAAGGGAGAACCAGTGGATGTGGTGTATTTGGACTTTCAAAAGGCTTTTGACAAGGTCCCACACAAGAGATTGTTGTGCAAAATCAAAGCACATGGTATTGAGGGTAATGTATTGACGTAGATAGAGAATTGGTTGGCAGACAGGAAGCAGAGAGTCGGGATAAACGGGTCCTTTTCAGAATGGCAGGCAGTGACTAGTGGGGTGCCGCAGGGCTCAGTGCTGGGACCCCAGCTATTTACAATATACATTAATGATCTGGATGAAGGAATTGAGTGTAATATCTCCAAGTTTGCAGATGACACTAAGCTGGGTGGCGGTGTGAGCTGTGAGGAGGATGCTAAGAGGCTGCAGGGTGACTTGGACAGGTTAGGTGAGTGGGCAAATGCATGGCAGATGCAGTATAATGTGGATAAATGTGAGGTTATCCACTTTGGGGGCAAAAACGCGAAGGCAGAATATTATCTGAATGGTAGCAGATTAGGAAAAGGGGAGGTGCAACGAGACCTGGGTGTCATGGTACATCAGTCATTGAAAGTTGGCATGCAGGTACAACAGGTGGTGAAGAAGGCAAATGGTATGTTAGCCTTCATAGCGAGGGGATTTGAGTATAGGAGCAGGGAGGTTTTACTGCAGTTGTACAGGGCCTTGGTGAGGCCTCACCTGGAATATTGTGTTCAGTTTTGGTCTCCTAATCTGAGGAAGGACGTTCTTGCTATTGAGGGAGTGCAGCGAAGGTTCACCAGACTGATTCCCGGGATGGCAGGACTGACATATGAGGAGAGACTGGATCGACTGGGCCTTTAATACACTGGAGTTTAGAAGGATGAGAGGGGATCTCATAGAAACATATAAAATTCTGACGGGACTGGACAGGTTAAATGCAGGAAGAACGTTCCCGATGTTGGGGAAGTCCAGAACCAGGGGACACAGTCTAAGGATAAGGGGTAAGCCATTTAGGACCGAGATGAGGAGAAACTTCTTCACTCAGAGAGTTGTTAACCTGTGGAATTCTCTGCCGCAGAGAGTTGTTGAGGCCAGTTCATTGGATATATTCAAGGGCGAGTTAGATGTGGCCCTTACGGCTAAAGGGCTCAAGGGGTATGGAGAGAAAGCAGGAAAGGGGTACTGAGGGAATGATCAGCCATGATCTTATTGAATGGTGGTGCAGGCTCGAAGGGCCGAATGGCCTACTCCTGCACCTATTTTCTATGTTTCTATGTTTCTATGACACAAAGCTAGGTGGGAAAGCAAGTTGTGAAGAGAACATAGAGTCAGCAAATGGTTATAGGCAGGTTAAGTGAGTGGACAGTAAGGTGACAGATGGAGGTGGAGAAATGGGAGGTTATTCACTTTGGAAGGAAGGACAGAAAAACAGAATGTTTTTTAAATGATGAGAAACGTTTAAATGTTGGCGTTCAGAGAGAGTTGGGTGTCCTCGTACAGGGCACACTGAAAGCTAGCATGCAGGTACAGCAAGTAATACGGAAGGTATTATACCCTTCGATGCTCTGATAATGACTCCACGAGGCACAATGTGTTGTACTTGAACTGTAGTGACCTCACTCCAGAGTGAGGATCACACCTTTTATACTAGGCCAGGCACACCTGTACAGGTAACCGACAAGTCTCCCACTGCGGTGCCCCTGGTGGCACCCCCTTGTGATCGTACCAACAGTAGCCATGTAGGATACATGACAGAAGGCAAAGGGCACGTTGTCCTTTACTGCAAGGGGGTTGGAGTATAAGAGTAAGGAAGTCTCGCTACAATTGTACAGGGTCCCGGTGAGACCACACCTGGATTACTGTGCACGGTTTGGGTCTCCTTATCTAAGGAAGGATATACTTGCCTTGGAGGCGGTGTAACGGAGGGTCACCAGACTGATCCCTGGGACGAGAGGGTTGTCCTGTGAGGAGAGATTGTGTAGAATGGGCCGATACTCTCTGGAGTTTCGAAGAATGAGAGGTGATCTGATTGAAACATACAAGATTGTGCGCCCAAGTTTCCGCCCTCTGTAAGAACGGCACACCTCCATAAAGTGCATCGATTTTCTGGGAGTAAAAGGGCGGCGATAACTTACCTTGTGAATCTGCGAGCTCCTCAGGCCGTCTTCGTGTTCAGCGTGGCACAGCACAAGGGGTCAGGGACGGAGCCAGGTCCCGGCGCTGAAAACAGTACCGGGACCTCTGCACATGCGCGCTGGAGTGTGCGCGCATGTGCAGTAGTCCCTCGCCCCCGAGGCTGCGTGGGAGGGGCCCGACCTTAGCCCAGGCCGAATGGGCTCACAGGGCGAAGATCGGGACTCGGGCCTCTCTCTCCCTCCCTTTCAGCTCCCCTCCTCTCCCTCCTGTTCAGCCCTTCCCCCTCCTCCCCTCCTCCTCTTCCCCCCC